>NC_042618.1:402556688-402843764 GCF_901001135.1 Rhinatrema bivittatum | reverse complement strand
AGGGTACATTACAAACTATATCACTTAAGGCAAGTTGTAAGCTTTTGAAAAATATTTTGTACATTTAAATGTGGGTTTTTTTGTTTGCTGTGTGTTCAGAAGTCCTCTAATGACCAAAAAGATAGTAGTTTAAATGTAGTTTGATGTACAACTTGTTTTGATTGGAGGTGGAGTATGAGTGATATATTTTAATTTTTAACCTCTGCATATCTGAAAACCTTCATTATCTTCTTAGCATCATCTCTTAACTGCCTCCTAATTCTGACACTATTGTTTCCCACAAGCCAGGAACAATAAGGATTTTGTGTATTGTACTGAAGCTGATAATCTGTTTGCAATTCCAAGCAAAAACTTAAGCAAAGGAGAGTTTTTAAATTGGATTTTTCCAAGATATACAACAGCCTCTGAACTGTATTTTTTTTTTTTTTTTACATAGGGAAAGGGTATCATTATTTCTATTGGCCAAAGCCACTAATTAACTCTTCCATGGGCAATTTTCCCTAAGTTTTGAATTTTGAAGAAAATTGACCCAAAGGTTTCCTGTATCATGGAAGCTTCCATCTAAGTGTAAGCTAAAGCACATAACAGAAAAAATGGACCACGGTCTCAGGGCTTCAGCCATGTAGCCTACCCAAAGTGTCATACTACCAAAAGTGTTAACTTGTACGTGCTTTAACAGTGCTTATCAACCCGGACCTGGAGGCACACCTAACTAGTCTGGTTTTCAGGAAATCCACCATGAATATGCATGAGATATATCTGCACACATGGGAGGCAGCGCATGCAAATATTCATTGTGGCTATCTGGAAAACCAGACTAAATGTGTGCCCCCCAAGTCAAGGTTGAGAACCAACTGCTTTACAAGTTCATACAGTTAAAACCTGTGGGTCTTTATAGCCAAAGAAGGAGCGGCATGGCTAGAGACTGAGAAAACCAATAAAGGATACTTATCCATGTTCTCTCCAAACCAAAGGTGTTCAAGATGATGGCAGTTTAAGTCTTATTATCACTGTTTAGGCATATGTTGTATTTTTGTACTTCCTGGAGAGCAGCAACTTCCAAAGAACGTACAGGGCCGTACTACCTAGAATGAGTAAGACTGTGGGTGATTGTAGAATACAATGGGTGTAAAAAAAACCATCAACGTGGTGATTTATCCAGTCTCAGTAAACAGCATCTTCTGGCAGTATAAGAAATCCATTTCAGACGCCACTGCTTTCTGTTTCACTGGCTGCAGTTGTTTATCCATCCCTCACATTTTTTAATATCCCAGGAAATAAAAATAAATGGATTGCGAAAAAAAAAAAAAAAAAAAGCTGGTAATGCTCTCACCTCTCTGGGTGACACTGGCTAATTGCATGTGCATAATGAACACAGTGCTTCACCATGCCAGCTGAAATTACATTTACACAGATGTTCCAAATACAGTTCATGTTGCTAACGTGTCATCAACCAGTAAGAAAATTAAATCCTCAGCGCTCTGAAAAAGGCGAAGGCTTGGGCTCCCCTCTCCAAGTACTTCAGTAGGAATGAGACCACTGGGGGAATCCGCCGAGCGCGTGGTGGCTTGATGATACAGACAAAGCTACCAACAGCAAAGGTGATGGACCTATTCTAATACTCTTTGCACTTACTCTCCAGTCCTTTGGAAGGGAAGCACTCTGACCAGGATCTGCTCATTCTACCTTCTTTCAGCTAATTAAACTCCCATGAAACTGATGGAATTACAGCAGCTACCTATGCATTGAAGAGTTCAGTTTAGACATTTTAACAATCATCCATACAATTCAATCACAACCATAGCTCACACTGGCCAGGATTCATCATTCTCTCGCAGAATGATGAATCCTGTGAAAACAGGGGAGGGGGGGGGGCCTGCGAAAGCCCGCAGCCTTCGCACCACGGCGGTGACCCGGCTGCCGCACTGAATAGCCGCCACGTGAAAGGTGATGCTATTCGGCGAGCTACTGCCAACGATAATGTTAGTAAAATTATCGCCGCAGCGAAGACACCTCCGACTCCGCCCCCTCCCCCCCACCTCCTCCCCTCCCCCTAATTTGCATGATATCACATGCAAAAAGGCCCTTTTCGCATGTCATAGAGGATTATCGCACGTGATACGGCTGAAACGTGTGCGATAAGCCTTTGATAAATGACTCCCCACTGTCTGGTCTCTTGCAACCATATCTGCTCACCAGTTATATTCCACGGGGCAAAATCTGTTACAGGTGCAGTCCTTTAGAGATTATAAATTGCAAGAGACACTAGCTAGGGCCTTCTTGTTTGCACTTTGAGGAATTCATTATCAAATGATTTCAGGGATGAGGTTGATTATCTGATATTCAAAAAGAAAAAGAAGGCTTTGTTATTTAAACAAGCCTATGGCTGAAGCTATTGCCTGAAGTTAAGTTCTTGCCTGGATTTGTTTTAGCCTTTCATTGTTAACGGTAATATATATGTATTATATATGTAGTGTGCTGTAATCAAGTTATTGTGAATATAACATCCATGCTGATCATTTGTTATTCAAATCCGCAGAAATAGGACTGAATAAAATAAAAATAAAGGAAGACCTACATGCAAACCAAAAGGTAGAATAGCTTCAAGGTTTTTAAAATGTTTAAAGCAGTGGTCCTCAACCTGGTCTTTGAGGGTTCCCCTCACTTGTCTGGTTTTCAGGATATCCACAATGGATATGCAGCCAGAATGGTCTGAGGATCCTAGAGAACCAGATTGAGGATACGTTGCATTAAAACAAAGCCCTGTTTTGTTCAGCTGGGAAACAGTAGGTAAAGCTTCTGTATTCCTGAAAAGTTCATTCCACAGGTATCTCATGACCCTTTTCAGTATGGTAGAGTCCATTGCAATGGAAGTATATTATTTTTACAATCTTTTTTTTTTTTTTTAAACAAAACACCTGATCCGTCTTTTAAAATAACCATTTCAGCAGCGAGTTACGGAAGCAGTCTTCTGTCAGGATGCCCATCTGGCCCCCCTACTGACTGGCTGGCAGAAACCTTGCTTTTTCTTGCACAATCTATTTTTGTCATGTGACTGACAGGGTATTTTTTTTTCCCCTAATGGGATTGAGTTACAAAACTTGGGTATTCTAATTATTTATAAAGACCATCACTGGGTTTAACCCAAGATTGCACCGTGCAAGGTCACCTTTGGAGAGTGTTATGGGTATTAATAAATAATGGACTGGATTTTTTCTCCACAGGCAGAAAATGAGAGGAAAGCTTTGATAAAATCAGGCTCACTGTGTTCGTAACTCCAGCATATGAATGCAACGGTCTGTTTAAGCAGGAATGTCCACTGATAGGAAAACAAGAACGCAACAAACCTGTTTTGTTGTAATAAGAGGCAAAAGCCTGAGAAGTAATATTCTTTTTCTACTGCTTCTTACATTTTTACCTTGCCCTTTCATTCCCAAGGATTAAGCACAGCGGCTTACAGCAGAAGATAAAAAAAACAAAACATAATATAGAAATATGCAATACAATTCAAAAATATAGTTTTAATACAAAACATAAAAAGCAATTCATTTTATTCCCCTTCTTCATAGGGCACAGCCAGCATATTCACTGTAAGGAGAGAGACCTCCTGTGGAAGGCATTTGAAAAGCTTTAATGATTTTGTGTTCCACACTCAAAGGAACAGAATCAGCTTCTCTGCGGGACTTGGTACTCCATTCCCAAAGGTAATGCTCGATCACCAAATACAAAGACGTTTTCAGCCAGCAATTCTGTTTGGAATGACCAACATGAAAAAAAAATTAACCTTGGCATTATGCAAAGTCCTTCAGTAAACCTGAGGAAACTGCTCTAGAACTGAAAACAAGAATAAAAGTTATGAATTCTTTTACTGAAACAAAATTTAAGGTTTGATAGTCAGGGCCTATAGACAGCTAACGATGGTCCTTCTTCAATGTCACAAAATGCTAAAAATTTTGTCAAACATTTTTATTGCACAGCAAGAAGAAAAGTACCAAGAAAAGTATTACTAATACAAACAAAATATAGAAATGTTCTCTCTTGGTTTCAAGCCAGACACTCGGGACTACAGGAACCATAATGCACTGAGGATGTAAATTCAAAAATGAAAACTAACCAAAACGTATCCTTCCAGAAATCAGGTCACTTGGCAGCTCTGCTCTCCATATACAGGTGGCTCACCCTAGCAGAGATCAAACGTGATTTCTTTAGAAACTAGATGCATGGAAAATGATGGTTTCTTTATTTTAGGATAGGGAGGAGAGATTTAAACAACTGTCTCTGCTTTAATAGCAGTACAAGGCTTCTCTTATCATAAAAAGGCACTGGAATTTACAGATGATGGGAGGGTAACAGCATGCCACATGAAGCAGGGGAGGCTTCCTGATTTCAACTTATCTACAATAAGCATCATCTTGATTTATACACCATGCACATGATTATCCATCTCAAAAGCAAAAAACAGCAATGGAGGCCAAAGCCCATTGTGAAAAATGGGCAATACATTCAAAAACCAAACACAAGTCAGTTACATTGAAAAGCACAGATATGCCAAAATGAACAATTTTAACCATTATTTTAAAATGCTGCACACCTCAAGGAGGAAAAAAATTAACTCTTTAAATTAAAAGTAATTGCTCTCCATATTTTAATTCTATTTCTACTGTAACCACAGTCCTGACTGCACTTCAGAAAATTAGAGTACGTTTAGGAATTGTTCTTTGGGGGGGGGAGGGGGAGGAGAAACAAGCAGGGAGGAAAGGGGCCAGGCAAGATTTATATGTGGAACGCACTATCCTGGTCACAAAGTAGCAAATGATTTGATAGTGCCGAACATTCGTAGTTGTAAACAAACAGCTCTGAAAACGAGTAGCAAAGCCCTCGTACAGGGCAAAATGGTTAAGATGGGTTACAGCCTTAATGGTTCACCTCCTGCTCAACTCTGAATATTCTCATTCACTTTTCCCTTTCAAGATGGCGTTTGCATAGTTTAAAGCTGGATATGTTCAGTTTTAAAGTCACCAAACTCGGGGGGGGGTCTATTTACTAACCTGTGACGTGCAGTGCAGACTATTTTAGAGAATAGGACCCACCGCCACTAATGGGAGCTGTATTAAATAACCCACATTACCACGTACCATAGGTCAGTAAACAGACCCCCTTGAATTGCTATCTCTAGGGAAATCCTAAAAGCTTAACTGATTTTTTAAAAAGTATGCAAAATAACTAGCAAGTTAGGGTGGGAAGCACACATGCAGATGGGATGTGTTACCTCTCAGGTCAACTCATCTGCTGCTCCCTTTACCTCCGAGTAATGAGTAATGAGGGCAAAAAAAAAAAATGATCCAATTGGCCCATCCAAAAACTTCTATTTGCACTTTGGGTAGATGAGCCATATAAATTCCCATACTCAACCCGGTTGGTAACAGCCCCCCCCCCCCCCACGAACCCCCTCTTTTACCTGAACTTTCAACCCCTTTCCTACCACTGCCCCCCTTGGGTTGGGCTAAGGAAGAAGTATAGAAAGAATATAGTGACATAACATAGTAATGATGGCAGAAAAAGGGACCAAATGGTCCATCTAGTCCTGCCCAGCAAGTTTCTCATGATCATATCGACTGCGCTGTGTAGGTCACCCCAGGTTTCTCTTAAGGATAGTCTGTACAGTTACCCCCAATCCTTATGATAAGACTAGAAATATTTACAATCAAAACTTACTGCTAGCAATCTTGACTTGCTTTGCTTTTCGACTTTGCCTTCGAAACAGTCATGTGCTCTTTCCCTTATGTCTGCATATTGGTATCCCCCAGACTGTAAAAGTCAGGGTCCATGTTGGTTGCCGTCTGAATCCAATTTCTCCTTTTTTTCCCCACCATCGTCACAGCAGAGAGTGATGTTGCAGTTGTGTCAAAAGTATGAAGGCTTATTGGTTGAGGATAGTAATCCCCGTGCTTCTAAGAAGGGTAGTAACTGTTGCACTGAGCAGGTTACCCCCATGCACTGTTTTCTTCATTTTTGACCTCTAGCCTTTAGGAATCCACAGTGTTTATCCCATGCCCCTTTGAATTCTTTGACTGTTTTTTTTATCTTTGCCACCTCCTCTGGAAGAGCATTCCAGGCATTCACCACCCTCTCCATGAAGAAATCCTGATGTTGGTTCTGAGTCATCCCCCCTGAAGTTTCATTTCCTGACCCCTAGTTCTACTGTTTCCTTTCCAATGGAAAAGGTTTGAGCTTTGTGCATCATTAAAACCTTTCAGGTATCTGAAGGTCTGTATCATATCTCCCCTGCAACTCCTCTATTCCAGGGTATACATATTTAGGTCCTTCAGCCTCTCTTCATAAGCTATTTGATGGAGACCCCACACCATTTTGGTCACCCTTCTCTGGACCGCCTTCATCTTGTCTCTATCCTTTTTGAGATATGGTCTCAAGAACCAAGCACAATACTCCAGGTGAAGCCTCACCAATGACTGTACAAGGAGATTATTACTTCCTTTTTCTTACTGGTTATTAGGGATGTGCAGCTGGGACAGATTCGTCCCATTAGGTATTCGTCGAGACCCAAATCCATTGCATCCGCTCTCGGGGGACCCTGATCCGTTCATTAGTTACATATGTATTCATTTCCCCAAAAAAACCCATCCCAACCCTTTAAATTTAATTTACTATAACCCTCCACCCTCCTGACCCCCCCAAGACTTGCCAAAAGTCTCTGGTGGTCCAGCGGAGGTCCTAGAGCGATCTCCTGCACTTGGGCTGTCGGCTGCTGGTATTCAAAATGGCGCTGATAGCCTTTGCCCTTACTATGTCACAGGGGCTACCGGTGCCATTGGTCGGCCCCGTCACATGGTAGGAGCAATGGACGGCCGGCGCCATCTTGTGCTCCTACCATGTGACAGGGGCCGACCAATGGCACCGGTAGCCCCTGTGACATAGTAAGGGCAAAGGCTATCGGCGCCATTTTCAATATCGGCAGCCGACGGCCCGATTGCAGGAGATTGCTCCAGGACCCCAGCTGGACCACCAGGGACTTATGGCAAGTCTTGGGGGGGGGGTCAGGAGGGTGGGGATTTATTCATTAGTGATACGTTGTATTCGTGGGGGTTCGCCATATGTTTTGTGACCCCCATGAATACAACAAAATATGGCATCGTTGCAGATTGCCAATACGTTGCAAACAAATGCACATCCCTACTGGTTATTCATTTCTCTATGCAGCCCAGCATTCTCTGGCTTAGCTATTGCCTTGTCACATTGCTTCACTGTCTTCAGATGGCTAGCATTACAAACACATGCCCAGAATCTGTTTAAGTACTGGCTTTCCGCACCTCCCCTGGCAGACCATTTCAGGCATGATCATCTCTCTCTCTCTCTTTCTGATTGTAATAAGACCAACACTAAAGCTAACACCCAGGTCCTCCTTCCACATCTTATAACTAAAGGGGGTCATTTTCCAAAGCGATCGCACGCGATCACTAAATTGGGGTGGCGTCAAGGCCGGAACAGGAGGAGTTGGGGCGGCACCGGGGTGGACGCCGCGAAGACATCGCGGACAGCGAAAAGGTAAGAACCCTATTCACTGCGAATTTCGCACCCAATAGCAACCACCTTTTATAATGGCGCTATTGGGTGCGAAAAGCCGGCAGCGATCGCACCACAGAGGTGCGATCGCTGCCGACTTTTGCAGGTCCACCCCCCCCCCCCCCCCCCCCCCCCCGGCCCCCTGTACCGCGCGATTCAAAGAGCCTGGCAATATTAGAAAATCCAGGCCTAAGTTTTCTAATAAAACTAGTTAAGTCATTGCCCAAAACATCTGGCCTCCCCATGCTCCTCGATGTCTCAGGTGAGTAAAAACCAAGCTGGGGGACAGGAGAAGCAACAGTTGGTCAAGTCCAGTTAATTCATCTGCAGACCCGGCCTTTAACACTGCTAATCTGATTTTAAAGCTCAGATGGAGAAACATGGCCTTATCGCTCATTCTCATCTCCTATTGAACAATTCAATGTTGTCTCTAGTAGGCATGATTTCTGCTTCCAAACGGGACATATATATATAATTACACACATTGGTGTACATTTGTTCGGTAGGGCTCAATCAGCAGAAGTGGCTTGCCCTCACACCTGCTGGAATATCACACCATTTTTATTGTGTTAATAATAATAATTTTAATAATAGATCATTCCTAAAGTATATTGTTTTGCAAATTTTTAAAAAATATTTTTCTGACTTAAAAAATTGTTCCATATGGTATTAAGAAATGATTCCATATGTTGTTGAAAATCTCTTCTTATAGTACCAAAACTGATATCCAAAATCCTTGTATTTATGAACTTAAAAAGTCAAATATATCGTTCACTCATTGTTAAAGAAAAAGTGGGGGTAGATATCAACTTTGAATGTGTTAAAAATTAGTGGCACAGTGGTTTACTCACATACCCCTTCAGACCGCACATTCTTCCGTGCCCAACACTGCCAGCGTTTCGGTGGATCCTCACCTGCCTCAGGGGCTCGAGAGAATTTTTCATCGGCATTAGTTCAATTCAAAGCTACCATCTTGGCAGTATAATAAGTCAGAAAAATATTTAAAAGTTGCAAAGCAATATACTTTGGGAATGATCTATTATTAAAATTATTATTATTAACACAATAAAAACAGTGTGGTGATATTCCAGCGGGTGTGAGGTCAAGCCACCTCCGCTGATTGAACCCTACCAAACAAATTTACACCAATGTGTGCAATTATATATATATATATATGTCCCCTTCTTTGTTTGACGTTACTGTTTTGTTAGTAGAGGATTTTCTTTGGTTAGTAGTTAGAACTATGATTTCTGCTTATACAACCAGAGTAAACTTTGGGGGCAATTTTCCAAAGCACTCACACAGATACAAAGTGTGTTGGTACTTTTACTCGTGGACTTTTGCACCAGTTCTCAAAGAGAAAAGACAAACAAGCCTACTTTTCCTTAGAAAACTGCCTCGGGCCAAAGCCGCAGAGATTTCTGTGCGGGGACATGTAGATGTGAAAATGTAATCTCTGTGTGTTATTTGTCTCCCTTGACCTAAACACACACACACACACACACACACACACACACACCCCCACCTCAATCTGGGGCCTGCCTACTTTTTATTCAGCTAAACGTACGCACGCTGCTTCTAGATGGGCAAGGGATGGGCAATTTTCAGACAGCTCATTTATCCTGATAGATGTCTTATGCAAATTGCTCTCTCCAAGATCTATCAAAGTAGAATGTCTGTCCCATCCTCTCAAAAGGGTTGTCAAGTCCAATGCATACCTGTTATGGAAAGTTAAATTGTTTTGTGAACCTATTTTTTAATTAATAAAAAAGAAATAAATAACAGGGTTTTTTAAAATGTTTCTGCAGCTTAGAATATTGTAGGAAATGTGGGCTGTCATAGAAATTCTTGTTTATTAACAGAAGAGGCCACTAATGCCTGATACCGTGGCCAATCAGAGAACTCCATGTGCTTGCTTAACATTACATAGGTTTAAAAGTACGGTTCTGTGCCTTCACTGTAATTTTAATATCCCATGTCAAAAGGTAAGACAAGGTCTGTGAAATAATACCCATTCTATTGTAAAACAGAATTTTAAAATGTTTTATCAAGGTTTGGGGGGGGGGAGGGGCAATTAGGCCCTGCGGTTTTCCTCCTGTGGGTTTCCAGCTCAATCTGAATGCAGTGCCATAAAACTTCATCAACAACTATTTGGGGGAGGGGGGGTCCCTATTTTATATCCTTCTTCACAAATCAGGGGACAGCTCTCTTCTTCGCAGTGCCCTCCGCACTGCTCCTGTTCCACTCATCCTGGAGTGCGCATGCAGCAGACAGCACGAGGCTTCCCTGCTGAGTCTGCGCCAGGGTTGCCAACTTTTAACTGTCAGATTTCAGAACATTTGGAGATGCTGTTTAATATCTTCACTTGGGCTGGTTTTTTTGAGGTGGGTGAGCTGGGTGGCTGCCCCGGATGCCATCAGCTGAGGGATGCCCTGAGCACCATGGGACAGAGAAGGAGGAGAGGCCCAGCATGGTCACAGTAGATCCCATCCCGCTTCGGGCAAAGAAAGGAATCGCGTGGCCATGGTGAATCCCAACCCCACCGCGGCTGAAGACAGGCCCAACCTGCCCGTGACTGAAGACTGAAATCGCGTAGCTGCGGCAGGTCCCATTCCACCACAGCTGAAGAGAGGATTGGAGGGCTGTGTGTACCATCAGTTGAGGAGGGTGCTTTTCACCCATGGTGCCGTTCGCCTTAAATCCAACTCTGATCTTCACTGAAGGGGTTTACACAAATGCGACTTTTATTACCGCTCTTCACCATTACAAAGCAACAGAAATCTATCATTTGATAGCAGATAAGGACCGATCTAGTTTGCTCAATTACTTTTTGCTACAGTATCTTTGACCCCAGTTGATCTCTAGCTTTTCCCTCACTTCTATGCAATGAATGATCCCGTGCTTTCTTTAATTGTTATCGTTTTTGACTTTATCACCTCCACTGGGAGGTTATTCCATGCATCCACCATCCTTTCTGTGAAAAAATAATTTCCTATGTTATTCCTGAGACTGCCCCTTCAGAGCCTCATATCATAACCACTAGATCTGGAACTTCTTTATTCTGAAAAAGGTTTGCTTTTACTAACCCAGGGTCCAAATTACTGTTTTGTACCATTCTTTAGGCCTCTGATTAAATCATGGACTGAAGTCTATGTAAGTGACACAAAAAAATAAATATATCCAACACACTGAATATATAGTAGCTAACAAGGCATACACTATATTTATTTTGATTTTCATTTTTTATTGTATTTTTCGTGGAAATTTATCAGTGTTTACTACAACAAATAAAAAATGGAGAAAATCAGTGGGAAAAAAACCTAGCCCTTTTTTACACAGATATTCTCAATCTTCACCTAGATTCATCAAAAAGTTTGTAATAACGCAGTGATAACGCCCACGCTAATAAAAAGGAACGTGTATTGGTATTATTGTACAGCATGGTAAGTTTACCAAAATGAGAGAGAGAGAGAGAGAGGCAAAAGGAGACAGACAGAAGGAGAGAGAGCACCTATCTACAAGGCCCTTCTAGTAGTTAAGTATTTAAATCTCTATAGGAGGGCCGCCTAATAGGTCGAGATGAGGTGTTAGGAGTGGTTTAGGGGCCAGTTTGCATGTAGCATGAGACGTACAAACAGCACAGTACACCTTGGTGAAGATTTCACATCATTTGGAGTGAGGAAAGTCTAACAAAGATGACATTTTGTACTATGTTCTCTCACCCTAGCTTGACTGCTAGGGGTGAGAGAACAGGGTACATGCGAAACTGGCCCCCTAAACCACCCCTAACACCTCACCTCGACCTATTAGGTGGCCTTCCTATAGAGATTTAAATAGGTGCACACAGTGAGGCCTTCCCCAGAGGCTCTCTCTCTCTCTTTTTACTAATGCTAACCACAAACTCCTCCCCGATCCCACCCCCCCCAAAAAAATTTGCATTTGTGCCGTGCGCTACAGCATTTTTCGCATGTGTTAACGTGTTATTGCGTGCGTTAACGCCATAACGCATTTTGAAGAATGATGCAGTTTGTTTGTCGTAATAAACTGATAAATTTCCAGGAAAAGTAAAATGAAAATTGAAAATGAAAGTCCCTAACTATATTGTATAATTGATGGGGAGGATCAGACGCTGACCTGCAGCACGAGGGCTAAAAATCAGGACATTTCCGAACATTTTAGCCCTCCTCCTTTTTTTTCAGGGCAGTACCCCAAAACTCTGTAGAATCCAGAATGATTCTGGACAGTTGGCAACCCTAGTCTGCACCCTCGATTACAGCCAGCCTTCTCCCTTCTGTTTGCAGGGGGGGAGGGACGCCGACTCACCAACACAAGCGAAGGAGATGAAGCATTTGTGAGGGCCTGGGGGAGCGACTCGCGGAGAGATTAGAGAAAGGAAGCATTTGGGGGTCGACTCGCAGTCGCCGAGAGTTTCAAATGATGCTTTCTTTGAACCGGTAGTCGCCATCGGGTTGGGTGAGGACGGGGGGGGGGGGGGGGGGGGGGTCGGTCGCTTGTCGCCGTCATGAAATATCCTACCGGTAACTGCTGAGCTGCCACCGCAGCAGCAGCTGCCTCTTCTCCGACTCCGGCACGTCAGTCGCAGCCCCGATTAATTTTTTTTGCACTGCGTTGAGGCTGTCGCTACAACCGGCTCTCGCTGCGTACCACGGCTGCTGCCCCCTGGGGCCCTGGTGCCCTACGCCCCCCACTGATTGCAGCAATCGATCTCCGCTTCGAATGCAGGGGGGGAAAAAAGGCCAAATGGTCAATTCAGTCTGCCCAGCAAGTTTCTTATGCTAGTAACTGCTGCTCCGAGCAGAATATCCCCCATGTTTCTGTTAAGGGTAGTAATATTAACAATCAAAACCAAGCAACTGTCAAACCCATAACAAAATTATTGCTAGCAACATTTTTACAGGGTGAGCAGCCTTCTTGATAATTCAGACAATGCTGCTTGAACAGGCTTTGGCCACAGAAGCAGTCCTGCGCATCAGTACTCCAGACCGTTTAAAGTTAGGGCCTAGCCTTGTCCGCATCCAATTCCTCTTTTTCTGCTGCCATTAGTATGTTATATTCTGGAAGTCAATTTTCAAACTGTGCAGATTAGGATAAAATTGTAGACCAGTAGTCAAAGTGGGACAAAATTTGCTACAAAGCATTGTGGAATAGCAAACCTTTCATGTAAACGTTCTTTCACTAACCGTCTATGGTGAAGAGATAGTGGCAGTATGAATTAATTTTTTTTTTTTAATTTATTTTGCAGATGTTTTATTTCCTGACTGGTTCAGTAAATAATCATTTTCCTTTTCACACATCCTCCATGCCCATTGCCGCCTAGAAATCTTTAACCCTTAGTTTATATCTTCCCTTTTCTTTCTCTCATGGCTACATCCTAAAAATAGTTCCACAACAAGTTAGTGTTTTTCCATCTTTTTTTTTTTTTGGCTCCTGCCGATAATGCACACCTTTTCACAAGCTACCAAGCATAATGTTGTCCCAACTTAATCAAAACCCTCTTGCATGACCCAAGTACATTCAGTAAATAATTAATGCGCTCCTGAGATGGCTTTTGCATGAGTTCTTGGCTTATAAAATGGCCATAAGTTGATCTGCTTGAATGCCTGTTCACTTAGGAACACAGCCTTCAGTCAGATTTTACTTCTAAATTGTACCATTGCTGTTACTATGTAACACAAGACTGTACAAGGTTTGTGGAAGACGGCTGAATTCCAGACATACAAATTAAAGGGATTTCAAGCTTCACCTTTCCAAAAATCAATAGCTCAACAAACATGTTTAAACATACTAAAAACACACGCCTATAGAAATATACCGATAATTACAATCATATTACCACTACTACTACGAAGAATCATTTATAGAGTGCTAAACAACACAGGAGACAGTCCCTACTCCATGGAGCTGACAATCTAATCAAGACACAAATGAGACACAATAGAAATTTGGGGTAAATATTCAACCGCTGAGAGGCTAGTAAGTTAGCCAGATACAGATTTCCGGCTAACTTACCAGGTTATTCAGTGGGCAGCCATGCCACTGAATAGTCCATTTGCACTACTACTGATGGTATTTGTTCCTATATAAATAGTTGATAAGGTTGTTCAATTTAGTATCTAAACAATTATAAAAGAGAACTTCATATATCCTCCTTTTTTTGTATTGAGTAAATTTGTGAGTGAGGATCTTCAGCTTCTGTGGATTGATTACATATTATTATACATCATCAATTATGTCATACTTTTGGAAGGTGTGGTGTGTATATATACATACATATATATATATAAATATATATACATACATACAATATATACATATATGTATATGTATTCCTGCCATATTGTTAGCAACTGAATGTGTTCTACCCAGGCTCATGATGCTCCCACTGGCTCTGCCAAGGGTCAGAGGGCAGCCATGGGCAGGGAAAATGAATTCATGGTAAAGAGGTGATTCTAATGCACTCACTGTCTCCATTTTATAAAACCGTGGACAGGAGAGGGTAGCGAGAGGCATGCAATACCTGTCTACTCCTATAACTGCCTGCTCTGTGGGTAGTTCCACCTTTTTCCCAAACAAACAAAAACATGCAAACTTAAAATTAAGTGACTGGCACAAGTTGGGGGCTTTAAAACACTGCAGCAAATCCCAGTGGGAAAGATGCAGTTCTGATTTGTTTTTAGATAGGATTTTAATCACTTACTTTTGCACATCCTAACTCAAAGCCAGTTACAGTCTGGTACAGTAGGTAGCTCCCTGCTCAGAAGGTTTACAACTGCAGTTTGGTAAATATCAAGATCTGTTGATCTGGCACAATTTAGTTTAGTGACTGACAGGGAGAAACTGTTAAAAAAAAAAAAAGTAACACACATACCAGTAGCAACTTCGTAGGAGCAACTGCCAACTCGATCATATCCTATTATTTGAAACTTCAGGTTAATGTACGTATCCTACCAGCACAACGCACTGAACCCTTTAAAATGACATTAAGGGGTACTGTGATGCCAAGGTTTCAGAGAAGAAATGTGGCCACACAGACTGCTAGCACCTCAAACGTCTCTTAATATCTGTGTACCTGCAGCCCCAAGAGTCAGCCAGGGAAGCAAGGAGAGAGCGAGAGAGAGAGAGAGAGAGAGAAACGGGTCTGAACTGTGAACCATTCCTCAGGAAGACAAAAACAAATAAAGCCAACTCCACTTACAGACGAAAGCTTTCAAAGGAACAGGGCATGAACATCTGAACCCGGAGAGTTTCCATCTTCCTTTCCTTTAAGGCGTTCTGCAAGCCCTTGGGAGTAAAAGAGTGAAAGTCAAGCGAGGTTCCGGGGAGGGGGGGATATGTCACTGCTCAGGGGGGCGGGGGATGGGAGGTGGCTGCCGATCAAGCCCCGGCAAACTCCAATCCCGGCGCAGCTCTCGGTCTGACCCGCTTCCCTGCTGCCTTTCCACCTGCAAAGCGCAGAGACTCGTTCAAATCCAGTGCCCACCTGGGCCCCGGCTCCCTCGCGCCGCTCCGTCGCCCACCACAGCAGCAGCCAGGGTGGGAGGGACCGCACGTGCAGGAAAAAAAGGAGCTGGGCACGCAGTGGCAGCAGTAACTTCCAAACCTTCGCAGACCTGTTTGATTGCACAGGCTAAAAATAATTGCAGTACATATTTTCCATAAGAACTTAACAGCAGGACTGCTGTGTGTGTGTTAGGGAGGACTATGACCGGGGGGGGCTAAGGCCTGGTGCGGTTTAATAAGAATTCTCTTATACATTGTTCTCGTCTCTGCGTGGCTGAAGCTGGCAGGTGATGCAGTGAAAGGGTCCGAGTCCCCGTGCTGGCTGAAGGGTTCCAGGCAAGCTTTTCAAGTGCATAAGCTCCTAGCTGGGTCAGATCCAAGAGCTGACACCCCCGCTGACTGCCTCTAAAGTGAAAATAGACTCCTTGCAGATTTCTTTATATTTACTTGAATTTATATTTGAAATCCTATCCACGTGGATGAGGGGGTAGTTTTAACAGCACTGGGAAATTCACCGCGATGCACCCAATTGTTATAAGCTGATTGCACTCGTGTTTCTAACTCTACTTAACGATACTATTTACGAAACTTCTTTCTTCTCCTTTTGGTGGGTAACTAGGTCCACCTTAAATCTGCATAACTGAATCGTATATTATCATCGTCTTTGCAGTTTGCATGTATAGATGCAGAGGCTCCCAACCCTGTCTGCAGGTATTTTTGGTTAATTTATTCAGAGCCGTAGCTAGGCCATGTTGCACCTATGCCCAAGGGAAAAAGTGTGCCTTCACCATGAACACAACATCCACCATCACGAGGCAGGAGCCTCTGTTAAATGCAGGGGGCTTCAATTCCTATTTTATTTTAGACACAATAGTTTCTTCCTGCTCCTTTGGGTTTCCAGCTCAAACGGACCCAGTTTGGGGATCCTGGCACTATAAGTTTTATTTATTAATAAAAATGCATAACCCACTCTGTCTACAATTCTGGGTGGAATTCAAAATTACATACACATTAAACTCACAACTATCAAAAGATTCACAAACAAGACAAATATTTATATATCCATGTATCAAATATTAGTCACTATATTTTAATTAGTTAGGTTTCTAATATTGGAAAATGAGCATGGAAAATTAATTGTATCTGTATTTTATGGATAAATCAAGATTCAATATAAATAGACATATCCAATGTACTTAATGTAAGATGCTGGGAAACTGCCCATGAAGTTTCTCTTTGAAAATTTGGGGGCCAGCCAGAACCCTGGGACCTTGCCACACCATATACTTTGCTCCTTCTGTCATAAAGCACATGCAGGAATTTCAAAATTAAATCCCAGCATGTTGCTCACCCTGCTCTACACTCCTCCTTAAAGCCTTGCGCTCTACACCAGTCACACTCTCTCAAAACATAGAATACATAAAAATTCATTCAAAGTGTAATCGCCAAGCAAAAATATCACTTACAAATGTATATTATATTTACACTCTCTCCTGTAGTGCCAACCCTGCCAAAAAGAGTCAGACATCCCTATCAGCAGGTGATTGACCAAATCCATAATACTAGGGAAAGCTCTTGATATAAAGTTTATCATTGGCAATTGACTAAGGGGCCAGATGTATGAATCACTCTTCCCATAGACTCCAAATGAGAAAAACCCATAGACTCTTACCTGGTCCTTACTTACTAAGCTTGGACTTTTCCGATTTTACCTTGAATTCTAGATTTTAGCTGGTATAATCTGGGTAGTCGGGTCGTGGAAGCTGAATAAAAATTGTGACAGAAGCTATCAGTAGTTTAGCCCCCAAGACATCTTTGTCTGCCTGATTTCTGACATAACACTACGGGGCATAGTGCTGTCCCTTTGGTCTGTGGAATGATATGCTTCCTACTATGCCCCTTGAAAAGTAAGCTCTGCCCTTCTCAGACATAAACATGACAATTATTGCTGAAGGACTGCGTGACAAGAACAACAAGAGCTGTACTAGGGCTATCACAGAAGCTTTATTTCTTTTTATGCTTTCTTTTTTTTAATCTGTAAAAGCAGACTGCTCACCCATTTACTGCAAAAATCAAAACAGCAGCAACTAGCTGGCTGAGAGAACACAGAGAGAGAAAATAATTTGCAAAGCATAGTCCAAGCTATTTATATATAAAAAGCCTTAAAATATCAGTTTTATGGGACCTGGAAAAAATTGCAATGCATGTGTTAGCATGTCTGGGACCCTCTTAATCTTCTGAACATTTTCGCAGATGAAGCCTAGTTTCCCTGTGCACTTCTCGGCCTTTTGGAAATGCAGATTTAATGTGTGTAAGGGACACAAAGATTCCTTGCAGAAAACTGGACATTGTGGTAAAGAAGAAAAACACAAGAATAGCACTGCTAACAGAAGCATCTGCACAACATTTGGAGCCAGAAAAGATCCTCAAATAGTAAAAGATGCAATCAGAGACCAAGAAATGTAGCAGAAAGACAGAGAAATAATTTCAAGTGTACAGGGTGCCACAGCCTGCGTTCAAGGAACTTCCAAGCACACCTTAGTATGCTGCCTATACAAATTACATCTTATGAACTCCAGAAGGAGGCTCTTTTTGGTACAATGCAAGTTTTGATGCGAGAAAATTTGAGAGATTGAGAGCATATCCAGCATACTCTGGCTTATGAGTGAGGTTCACTCCTGCCATGGAGTGTGCAAAACAAATGAATTTGGATTCATTGCCCTGTGAATGACCATATGGCCCCACCAAGGGCACATATCTTAAGAGTAGAAAAGAAGGAGAGGAAAGCGCTTCAGACACACCCTTGTGGGTGGTGTGGTGGAAGCTGAGGAATGATAAAAGTAGTGTCTCAGAATATTTTAGAGAAAGACTAGAAAGGAGAGATCCAGAAAGCAGCCTATTCTGGCCTGGGCTGTACACTGTTCTGCAAGGAGCGGATACTTACCCAATATTCAACCTAAGCATACTGTTTTGGAAGGAAGCCTGTGAAACCAAGAGAAAAGCTCACCCAGGGTTTCTTCCCTTTGTACTGGTCTGGAAGAAAGGAAGGTGAAATAAGCATCTAGTTCTGGTTGCTTTATCCAGTACCTTTTTGGGTATTCCAGATCCCAGAAGAGAGAAGGGGAAAGATGTGGTTCTCAGTATCTCAAAAGAGAAGGGAAGTCATACACAGTTGGATTCAAGGAGATCCAGGCACTAAGAGGAACTCAAAAGTTAAGGATAGATCTCTGAAGGGGTACCTAGAGTCAAGGGAAGCCTCTGCATGTTTTTGATCTGTTCTTTATGGATATCACAAGAAGAAAATGTGTTTTCTGTCAATATATCACAATCCACCAAGTTATCCTGTACACCAGTAAACTCATACCAACTTTTTGGAACAAAAAAAACCTCTAGTTTGGATTGTCATTAGCTCAGCACTACAAAAGTATCACAAGAGCCCTACAAACCCCAACACAACACTTCCCCACTGCTGAAGGAGAGCCCCGTGAGCTGCACCGTGGTCCTTTATCCAGTGAGATATTGGGAGGGGGTTTTACATATTTACGGCAACCATCAGGCACCACAAGGAACAAAAAATTAAGTTGAGGCCCAAAAGTCTGAGATTTCTGACTAGACTTGCCCTTTACTGTTTTGATGAAATAGATATCCCAATGCTAATCAGAAAGGCAGAATATTGGTATAATATGACTCTTACCAAAATACAATTTTTTTTTAAAGCAACCACACACTAGCATACAAGTTCTCCTGAACTTCCAACTTCTTCACAAGTTCCTGCTGAAAAGAACAACCAGCTCCGCCCATCAAAAAAATGAAGAATTTAATCTGAATTAGATTTTAATGCCAACTGAATTAACATGCTTCAATTTATTATATGAAACAGTTTATTATATGCAACAACTTATATGAAACCCAATGTCAAAACAGTTAAACTGTTCATGCTGGAATAAACAGGCTGACCTGAAACACAGAAAAGGTTGAGCTAAAAATTACTTGGAGCTCAACTGCACATTAATGGAGTTATAATATTCAAACAATTATTTATTCTATTTCTGTGACTTCAACAAATTTTTATTTCAAGAAAAACATCCCGATAGTGAACCCTATGAATTAATGTATATGTATCTGTGTGTGTATGTGTGTGTACACATATATGAATATACACACAACCTCTACAGTTATCAACATAAGCTGTCCTCAACCAATAATTGCTTTTCAGCTTTTAAGAACTAACAGTCACCTTGCTAGGGACTGTTGAAAGCAGTTCAGTTTATGTTTTATCAGTGAGCACTGACATTAGGCTAAGTCTGCAATCTCCCAGTACAATGAGAAGTCTGAAAACGAAACTGATGTAGCAACCAAAAGTTAGTGGATTTGTGCAGAAATGTGATAATACAATACTGATAAGGGTTCCGGTTTAGAGGCTTGAAAGGCACCATTTATCCTCCTTATCTGCACATGCAAACAAGAGAGATAATGTGGTCGCCAGCAAGACCATTACATATTTGCCACTTGAAAGCAGAACATCATTTTTAGTTCTTTTCCATAACTTGGCCAGTATCTTGTGGTGGTAAGCTCGCACTGTGACTTGTTTAAAAGCATCAGTCCCTTGCAAATATTTGCTGACAACTTCACTGCAGCCTGTGCAGCCAACAAGACACTGGCCACAGCCACTTACATAGGGTTGCCTACAAAGAATCAAGGGTGACTTGAGCGGTGGTTAGATCGGAGATGTTGACATACCTCAGATCTCATGCAAGTGGCATACTTTCCCAGTACCATAATCTATGGACAGACTAATTGAAGTGTGGCCATGATAAAAAAAAACCATATCTTATTTTAAAAAAGGGTTAAATCAGGCCAGCCTGCTGGCAGCACTATGAGCTATTATATGGAAGATTCCTGTTTCGATTTCTGAAACAGGTTTTCTGCTTCCCAGTTTGGCTGGGGCTAGCAATGCAAAGGAAGGGAGTTGCAGTCATCGATAAAGATGATGCCTGCTGGATGGATTTAGAGCCCATGATACAGCAATTCCTAAAGGGGTCTTGGTACTTGGCTCCCGGCTTCAGGACTGTTTCCGCGATGAGCAGTTTAGAATAGTGGGCAGATGGATCTATTAAAAACATGGGAAAAAAATCTCCGGGTAGTTGCAGATGAAGGCTCAGGGCACCAGGATCCCAGCACAGGTTCCAGCTAAGCTGGAAGAAAAAGAAGAATGGAGGAACAATCAGGCCAAAAATAAGTGTAAAATGTAAGGCATTTTTATTATATATGGTATGTATCACCATCCCAGTACAGAGAGATGAGCAAGATGTTTACAATCTCCCTACATAAGGGGGTTATTTTCCAACTCGCGTTATGGCCTTTTCACATGCATTAAGGCATTTTTGAATGTGAAAAATGCCTTAATGCATGCAAAAAGCACCATATTGCATGGTGCGATGCTAATTTTTAAAGGGGGAGGTAGAGAGTTACCCAGGTAGAGAGTCCATCAAGCTAGGTTGAGAAAACACTGTACAAATCTCATCATTTTGTGATGTTCCTCACTCCGAAGGACATCAAATCTTCACAAGAGTGTACTGTTCTGTGCTTATGTCTCACTCTGCATGTCAAAGTAACCCCTAACCCCTACCCTACTACCTAAACCTCACCTCGAGTTACTAGGTGGGCCTCCTACAGAGATATACATACGGTAGCTAAGTACTAGAAGGGCCTTATAGCTAGTCTCAGTCTCCCCCCCCCCCCCCCCCCCCGGTGGTTTCAGGTAGGAACTGCAATAACTGTGGTATTACCGCAAAGTATGAAAAAGTTATCGCACTCTGCGGTATTACCTATGTGAAGCGCTAAGATAGCCTGTTTATCGAAATGCGTGCTATTATAATAAAACACGCCCCTCTTCCTATCGCATGCGATAGTTTGATGAATCTAGTCCTAAATTAGCTTACTCTGAAGCACAGGAATTTTAAGTGATTTCCTTAAGGTCGCAAGTGATTCAGACTGGGATCTTGAAGTATACATGTCTGTGCTCTCAGCCCAATTAAAATATAATGCAACAAAATAAGAGAAAGGAAATCTAGGAATAAGACCAAAGAGGAAGTGAAATAATTTGCCACATAGACCTTATATTGTTAGGCATGTTTAATCCTCTGCAGGTCATTGAGAGCCATTCACGTGCAACATACTCTATTCAAAGGTATTTGGATATTGCCAGGGAACAAAGCCAAGTCCTGCATCATATAAACAAGAACTAGAGCCAGAAAATGTTTCTTGGACTTCACAATTCACATATCTGCCTTACTGACTGTAGCAAACACAAGAGTTATAATAAGCATCTACTGGATACATGACAACATGTACAGAAAAACGGGCAAATGAGCACAAACTCAAAACTTGTGACGCAGTAGTGGTAATTGTCATAGTTTGGCGCTAGCTAGTGGCAAATTTTCAAGCTTGTCCTCAGTCAACCACTTTTCAGTATGCAGTATTTGGGAGAAGAAAATCATCATTTGGCTTTAAAATCACGTTCCTGCCATAAACTCTTCCTGTTAGGAGCTGGGAGTGAACAACAGGAAATGGATTACCCCATTAGGCTCTGTTGGGTACTTCTTGCAAGCAACCTAGACTGGCCATGGTTGGAGACAGGATACTGAACTTAATGGACCACTGGTCTGATCCAGTTGGGCATATCTTGGAACACTCACTAATCTTGAATTCTAAGCCTTCACAATACAATTTTGCTAAATCTCAAATTATGAAAACTTGTGAAAAATGTCTTTATTCTATAGAACAAATAGCATGAGTATGGACAACATCTACTTAAATTTCTGGCTAGAGTCGCTCGAAATATGGTACATGTACCCACCTTTTTGAATAAGGAATTCACCCAAGGCAGGGTGAAACATTTTTAACCGTTATAGAGGGATTTCAGTTCAAGCAAAGGGTTGGCACTGCTAAAATGCAGTGCCACAAATATGTATCACTACTAAACAGTGCACTGGAACCTTCTATGGTAGTTTCTTGTTTCAATTACTCACATATACACACACACACACACTCACCACCAAAAAAAAGTTAATTTCTTTATATTTTGGGATTAGTGTACATCAGAAATGGTTTGTTTCTTACCCCCTGCTAGGCTCTGTCATATACAATGACAATCACATTTTAGATTGGTGAATCTGGAGGTATCTTCACTCTTTACAAACATTTATTCTCTGTTTGGCAGTCATGAGGCATCTAGAGCAATAGAGTAATGCATTTTTGGAACATAGAGATTTCAGTATTACTCTATTGGAATTCAGTTTGACACTAATTATTTTGTCTCCAACAAAGACTATTCCTCTCAGAGCAGAGCAGCAGGTATGGATGGTGCATTTGCTTCATTTATGCATACATGGGGATGGGAAATGTTTTATTTTTTTTTATTTAAATCCTAGACACAGCTTTATTAAGTCCTAACTGAAGTACGCAGGCAAAACTGTCATAATTTGAAGGAGCAGAACTGGGCACATTCTTTAAATACACTGAGAAACCAGAGTTGAATTTTAACTTCACACTTAATCATAGTCCATATGAAATCCAGTTCCTGGATCTCAATATTTTTTCTTGTGCGATAATGAAATATGCAGTAGAACTTAAGGAAAGGACACAGCCTCCAGTGCTTTACTCCATGCTTCTAGCAGCCATCCAAAAAGCAAGTTTTCCAGTGAGACGATATCTGTAGCTTTGAAGAAATTGCTTCAGAAAGATGGATTTCTTTCATGAGCTTGCTAAACTACACACCAGATTTACCAAAGGCAATACTGGACAGAATAAGGGGAGAGGGCATTCCATTAATTTCAAAACAGTGATACTTACTGGTTGGCTCAAAAGTGTACTTGTGTCAGGTTCTTGAGGGAACCATGATCCACATCTCTCTGCCAGAGCCTGTCATTGCAAAAGGATGGGCTAGACAAGCAGGGGTTAAAAAATGGTGAACAAACCCAGGGTAGCTGTGCATGAAGACTCATGGCGCCAGAGACCCAGCAGAGAATGGTTTCAATTGAGCCGAAAGCCCAAAGAAGTGTGAAGAGGTTGCCGAGTCAAAAATAAAAATAGAAAATGAGTCAGGTAGACAAGACACTTTCATAAAGCAGTTCCAACAACACCTTAAACTCAACATGGATAACGCTTTCATTCTCTCCCCAGTCCCCCTGGGGTTCCTTCAACTCCTCTCCCTACCACCACCACCACCTTCTATGGAACACATACAAAACACTGCTATGAAAAACAGCTCATTTTTTACTCTATAATACCAATAAAATGTCACCTCCTTTCTGAACACTCTACCAAAACCTATCTACTCCCTCATTACTTCCCACTTACCCTACTCTCCTCACTCTATATACCAGTTTAAACTGTTCATTCTCAACTGCACGTGCATTCACACTGAAATTCCTCATTACCTCCCCTCTCTTATCTCCTCTACACCTCCTCACCTCCTGTTCTTTGGGCAAAATCCTCTTTTCTATACCCTTCTCCTCCATCGCTAACTCCAGTCTTGCTGACTGCATGCCTGGATCAGCCTTCCCACATTAGTGGATCATGTTCCCTGTCTGGCCACATTCAAGCCCTGCCTACAAATCCACCTTTTCAAAGATGCTTTTACATCGTAAATTCTGGTTTTCCTGATCATAGCCTTTGTGATTTTAACCATTACTGTAAGAAATGCATATCCCAAAGCCTTTTATTTATTTTGTCTCCATATCTTAATGTGCTTGTAAGCTCTGCAGACCAAGGACTGTCTCTTAATGGTTATAGAAATGGTAAGTAGTAGTAGCAGCAGCAGCAGTAGTAAAGCCAATAAATGTCTGAAGATGGTGGCTTTCTAGTCCACCAAGTTCCCTTCCTCAAGTCATGTATAGTTTTTAAACACATTCATCCCTATATATGCAACTTAAAATTCATTGGCATTATAATTTCTGAGGAAGGGACTTGATCATTCCCAAAAACTTGTTTCTTTAAACATTTGTTAACCTAAGAATGCATCAGCCCTACCAAGCTACTCTGATGGTTCTCATACAATTAATTTTACTGAGAGAGAGCAAGCAAGAAAGATATTTTTAACTCTGGAGCACGTACCATGCTGTACATTCCCATACACCTGGCCAGAGCACTGTAGCATTGCTGACTTGCAGTCAGTCAATGGTGATGAAATGCTGGTCTAAAACAGTAGAAACAAGATGCATCTACAGCTTCTTTTATTCTCTGACAGACGTTTCAACAGGAAAAAAAAAACCCCAACACACTTGCAATCCCCTAGCCAAATAATGGTAGTACCACTGCCTGAACCGTTTAGGGAGAATCAGGTTACAAACACCCCCAAATCTATCATAAGCAGTCTCAAGGTTCATGTTAAGTCAACAAGTCATGCAGAGAGACAAAGAATTACTGTACTGTACATGTACATGCAAGTTAAGACATGTTTCGCATACAGTTCAGTTTCCAGATACAGAACAGAACTGCAGCCAGCACCGAAACGGTTAAAAAAGATAGAACTGTTGATAAAATAAGAGAATTTAATGAGCTGTAAGCAAGGTTATAAAATTAACTCCCCTTGAAATTGCTATGCAATTAACTCACATTTTTAACATGTCTTTCAATTAAGGAACAGTGCAATACCTCAATTCCTAGGGAATGTACTTGAACCATCAATTTCCCAAGGCATGCATGCAACAAAAAAGCTAAGTAATTGTCATGCGATTTCCGCCTTACTAAAAATTATCTGAAATTCTTGAAAAAAAATTAGTAGTCCATAATCAATTACAGGAAAGATTATTATACTGTCCCCTGCTGCTGAGCAAATCTCCTGCAGCACAGTAAATCCCCTTTATAACAAGCACAATACAGCTGAATTAAGTAAGGAGTATATTTTCAAAAACCTGCTGAGCAGGTAAGAGAACCAGACAATTTTACCCACTTATCTTAAGCCAGATATTCAGAAAATAATAACTGGCTAGTTTTAGGGGAGGACCCCACTAAATGCAGCTGGGCAAGACTTATCTGGCTAGATGTAGGCCTGACATTTCAGCAGCCAGGCTTGAGCGCTAAATTTAGCCACTTAGCACTGAAAATCTGCTCTGCGGACGCCTTTGGACAACCACTTTTCTGATCGGCTAAAATTTGTTCACCTTACGTTTCTATCCATACAAAATTCCACCCGGGTGGGGGGGATTTTTAAGCAGGTGGATATAGCCAACTAACTCCCATTCCGAAGTTGGCCGGATGAATCTTTTGAAAATTCCCCCTCTATGTTCATAAATGTATAATATTCTGATGACCACTATTTAACTTTTAAAATAAGTACATAATACTGAAAGCAAGAGAGCACTGGCTAAGAGGACCAAGGGGAACACATCCCATGAGAAAAATGTCTTTAAAATATCTGCCTCTCCTTACAGTGTAAAGTATCACAGTTGCCGTGTTAGTCCACCTGGACACGTAGAAATAAAAGATCAACAAACAAGCTGTAGGTGACACCCTTTCATTCGATTAACTGAATACATTTGTGGTTAGTTTTCGAGACTTGCACTCCCTTCATCAGGTCAGTGCAAGATGAGCTAAGGATGATATCTGAATATACAAGTAGAAATTTAAGTGGCTAGCTTGTTCATTTGTTTCTCTGTCTGGCTATATACATCTTGCGTCCTGAAGAACATAGTGGGGTTGTACATTTGGACACCATCATCCTTAGCTCATGTGCACTGACCTGATATCTTAACATACAATCCCACTACCTTATTCAGAATGGAAGACACTGCATACAGCCACATAAAGAGGCAAATAAGCAAACTTGCCACCTACAATTTACTTGTATAATTTACTCGTGACATCATTCATTCTGCATGGGCCTGATGAAGGATGCACAGCTCTCAAAGCTAGGGGTATGCATGGAAAAATGTGTGTGCTTTTCATTTCATCTCCCATTTACACTGTTTATGGGTACACTCGCCCAGGGGGCCCGAGAAGTGGCATGCCATGTCCTCGAGGCTGAAGCTGGATTCATTGAAGGACAACAATCTCCCATTTGGTGGAGATGGGGGCAGCGAAGCCAGAGCAGCTGTAGCCAAAGAGACACTGCAGAGTATCAGAGACCAAACCGTGCCCTCTACTGCACGACTAGCTGATGGGGCTTGGTGGGGCATGGACATGTAGCAGCTGCTGAGGATGTTGGAGTAGCTCAGGCACCTCCTAACAGTTCCAGGGCTCAGAGAAGCTGATGGCTGTCTGCCATTATTCTCCCTGGCTGTGTGCATCTGGCAGCATGTGAGCTTGCTGGCCAGGGAGGTGGTGGCCATAATCACGCTGTCCGTGCAGGAGCGGCAGGCTAGTCTAGCTGGATGGTGTAGGGGGAGGGGGAGCAGGTTATTCAGGTGCTTCCGAGTGGCTCTTGGACAGTTCCTTCATCACTGGAGAAGCAGCAGGGGGCGGCAATGGGACAACTCAGGTGGCTGCTGAGTGGGAGGGAGCCATCGGAGCAGGAACTGCTACCCTGGCCCTCATTCAATACGGTCACTCAGGACTTGGTATCAATTATTCTGGTCCTGCTTATTCTCAGTGTAGATGTAGAGGGTGATCAGATGCTTGTGCTTAGTGTTAGCCTGTTTGCAATGGCTTCTCTCATCGGTTTTAATAGAAACAAAACAAATTTAGTTGTTTAATCTAATAAAAATGTAGCATCTACAATGTAATGACCTTTATTTTACCTTTACAAAGGTTGAAATCTTATTTCTTAAATGTTTAATACCAACAGAATTTTCTATCCAGGAAAGTAATATTTATGCAAAGGCACCAGATATAAGTAATTAAAATATCAGACAAGAGGTGGAGGAGCGAGGAACACTGGATTTTTTTTTCCTTGAAAACTTACCAGCTGACGGCAAAAGGGGCGAGGTGATTTCCCCGGCCCCCAACGAATTACATCGAACTTTGCTCGGCGCCAACGTCATCAAGGGGCGACTGGCTGCTGCATATAAGCCAGCCCCCTGTGGGCGCTTTGACGCCGCCGGCGCATCGCCGAAGCTGCTCGCGCCAAAGGGGCGCACGGCTTTGTCGGAAGATTTGCCCTTAAATTTCCTGAAACTTGGTCTCCACCTACTAAATGTGAGTAAAGTATTTTCACTATTCTTAATATTTCCTCGCTCCAAACCCTCACCCAGGAAGGAAGTATAGTGACTGAAGATAATTGTGAGAAAAGAATTTTGTACGAATTACCTGATAGACATGCCTCATACTAAAAGGAAGGCAAAGATTCGTGAGGTGATTACATCATCTCCATTATCTGAGCCTTCCCAGCCTCAGATACCTACCTTTTTCTCACTTTCCCCTAGTAAACAACCGGAGAAAGGGGCCATTGAAGAAATAGGCATAGAGCGGATGCCTGTTCTTCTGGCTGAAACATCTTTAAGTCCCGGTGCCCCGAGCACCCCTCCTCCACCTCAGTCGATTTCTTCTGATTTTTTACAATTAAACACTCTTAAAAGATGGGATGAGAGGAGATGATCAGGCTAAAGAGGGACAATGGGAAGCAAGATTTGAAACTAAAACATTACTGGAAAAACAACTGTGATTATATTAGATTCTCTCTGGTCCGCCATTACATCATTAGAAACAGCGATTGTCAACTTGACCAAAATAACAACAGATTCAAATCTGTGATTCACTAATATTGAGACCTCTATTACAAAAATTGGAAAAGAAAGAGCAGATGGAAACAAGAATGATTAATTTGGAAACTTGTCAAAGATTTACAAAAACTGAGATATTGTATGATAAAAGGCTAGAGGCTATCGAAAATTCTCTAAAATATTTAAATCTTAGCGTGTTGAATTTTCCTAGGCTTGACCTGGTGTTACCGATAGATATGTTCAAAGAGTATTTTAGGCAGATCTTAAAGTGGCCTCAACAATCTAGGCCTCCTGTCTCTAAGATTTATTATGTCTCTACTAAAGGTATTACCCCAGTAGAGAATAAATCTGGCGAATTATCATTGAATCTGACTGATGTAATAGAAGCTACTATAGAAACAAATATTGCTTCTAGATCAACATTGCATGTTTCTTTTGTATTTGCTTCTGATAGAGACTCTGTGTTCCGCCTCTACATGAGAAAGAGAATGGAAAATTTTCATGGGGGTAAAATTTGGATATACCCTGATTTATCTAGACTGACGCAGCAGAGGAGGAGGAAATTTCTAGATTTAAGAACTGAAGTAGAAAATGGGGGGGATGGGGGGGGGGGGGGGGGGAATGATTGTGAAGTACCCATGTAGGTGCGAGATCCTGAGCCAAAATCAGAAATATATATTTTTACGTAATTTTCTTGACCCCCATACCCATGAGGCTTTTTAGCCTTAGGAGCCGAGGCAAAGGGAATATAATCTAGGTGCAATCTTTTTTTCAGTTGTTCAAAGGGATTCATCCCTTATTTTCCTTTAACTGCTTATTATTATTTATTCTATTCCTGGGGATTACTTCTTATAATATACAGATAAGTAAAATGAGAAGTATATTAATATTATATTGTTTTTAGAGTATGGAAATATCTGTATTCCTTATAGTTTCTAGCTGTATTGTATTGTAAAATGCATAAATTAAAAATTAAAAAAAATATCAGACATAGTAAATAAACAATCTACCTATTTGTGTGTCTCAACAGCATTTTCTTTTTACATGCATTGTCCATATTTACCTAGGATTAAATACATATATGTCAAGACAAGCTAGAAAATGAAATTACTGGTATTCAACTTTGTATTTTCCAGTAAAAAAAAATGGGAGTGTGTCTTAGTGAAGTACAATTAGAAGCATACAGTATTTATTTTTAATACATGCAGCAACCACGGTTGGTCAAAGTGCTGACAAATATGGGTTTATGTCCATTTTTTTTTCAGCATTTCAACTATTTTACTATCCCGTCTGCACACTAGAGGGTGCCATGTTTCTTATCTGACCAGCTGTGTTAATATGCTCTACTTTGCTGGCAGAAAAATCTATACGGGTGCACGTAAAATAAAGGCATCCGTTTGCCAGGCAGCGTTAGTTTGAGCTTCTGCAATAAAACAAACGCCAAGATATATCTATTCAGATCTCAGTAGTTTGAAGAAAGGCACTAAAGAGGAGGCAGTGCAAACATTTTACCCTGTAGCATCGATTTCACTGGCATTCAAATCCTTTTAAACAAACAGAAAAATAGAACTGATAAAAACACGTGTTCAGGAATGCGTAATGAACTGTTCTGCTAGCGGAGGTAATTCAAGTCCTGCAAAAGGATCCTGCTGAGGTAGGACCAATTCAGTGCAGCCAGTGGGCTCCTAAATTTGCCCCTCTGTTATTTTACACTGCACAATTAATCGATCGGACACGAGGCAGGGAGGATCCTGGGCGGTCAGAGGAAATGCAGAAGCATAACGCAGAAGTCTGCCTGCTTAAGTAACAGAGAGCAAAACTTTTAAAAAGAGCTTAAAATGGATCAAAATCCAAGGCAGACTTGTGGATCTGCGTTTTAAATGTTCACATAGCCGTTGTACTTAGACTTCAAAACTAATACACTGTGACCAACTGATTACATGTGTGCGCGTGGTTAATGAAGGCCCTTGTTAAACATTAGATATGGTTACAGGGCTTCAAACAACTGCACCCACACTAACATTAAATAATGTTTGGACTTAACATTTTATATGCCTATAAAAACACTACAAATCTCTTTAAAAAAAAAAAAAAGCCTTTTGCTGGCTTGTGCTTTTGTGCAGAAGACCTGGATTTCACTCCCAAATCAGGACTTCTGCGCCCCAGGTCGGCAGGGGCTTGGAGTGGCTACAGATGACAGTTGTAGGGTCCAACTGAGTAGGGGTCCCAGATGGTGCTCCAGTTTGTGGCCCCTGGCCGAGTTGGGAATATAAAAGTAGTAGAAAAAAATAGTTGAAAATGACGACTCCCCCACCACCCCCACCCAAGCCCAAAGAACCAGTTCTGATCAAGCTGGAAGCCCACAGAAGCTGGAGAAAAAGAAAATGTCAGAAAATGCTTAAAGCAAAGTCAACCCCAAGCCCTGATTTCACGAAGATGTTCTGAAGTTTGATTCTCTGTCGGTTCTATTACTTTCACTGTGTTTGTCAATGTCCAAGTGTTTGGGGGTGGGGGGGGGGTGGGATGTCCACAAAACATCATCCACAAGTCTTTTTTGATTTGCTGAAGAAGTATGGACAGTAATAAGGATACTGATAATGGTCACTGCGTAGCACTGCCCACGTCGACGGAATCCCTGCCTGTGTTACAAGTACACCACGTGCCAGCTCTGGGTTGTACTGCCCTGCACAAAGGCAGAGACGCTGTTGCTATTCTTATAAACATTACTGTCAAGCAAAGCTCGAAGAGCAAAGGGAGCTAGGCAAGACAGGAAAGAAGTTCAGAGGCCGTGCCACAGAGCAGCAGAATGCCTCCCCCCTCCCCCCCCATGAAAGAAAGCCCTGGTTTCTGCTCTAGTTTGCATAATTTCATTAAACTCACCTGGCCCACCGCGAAGGCAGATTTTAAAAGCCCTTCGCCCACCAAAGCCGGGAGACACGCAGGTATCTCGGGCCAGCGTGCACCGCGTGGATTTTAAGAGGCGCCCCGAGGACGCGCAGACTGGGAAGTCAGAAAAGGGTGTGGGGTGTGGGCAGAGTCCGGGCAGGGAATGGGCCTGCAACCTGAAGCATGCGCATGGGAATTTACGCACACAAGCGCGCGCCAGGGTCCCCTACCGCGCAACATTACTTCTGCCTTGGATCACATGTAAGTTTTAAAATAATAAAAAAAAAAAATGAGGGCTAGTCAGCGAAGTATGAAGGGTCGCTGCTAATAGGTTAAAAGGGAGGCTATTTAGTTAGGAGGCTTATCCTTCACCGGGGCAAACTAGAAACAAACTGGGGAAACGGGTATTTGGTCGGCGCGTGTGCCTAGCAAGATCCCCCTCCCCCCCCCCGCTTACGCGGTAGAGGTGACATTCGGGCATTCGTGCGCACATGAGCGCATTTGTATAAAATTGCATGCACATCGTGCGCATGTTCAGCCGATTTTTATAACATGCGCTCAACATACGCACCTATGTTGTAAAATGGCCGCGTTCATTCACGCGGACCGACATACACACGTACATGTACACACGTGCAGCCGTTTAAAAAAATTACTGTCACGGTGTTTTAGCAAGGCATAAACTATGTATAAATTAATAAGCGCTTTATCAAAAAATAAATACAGAGCCGTGTAAGCTGCCAATGCAGCACTTGCTGGATTGCTAGGGTCCCCCTCTATGCTTAGGTATCACTCTATGTTTTAGTTTCCATTCTTCTTTCACGTGGAAGGTCCCAGAGAATCTCGTATTACCTGCATAATATCAACTGAAATCTTACCATATATATTCAATATGTGCCATGCACTCATGTTACCGATGACTGTAAAAACAGTACTCCTAGCAACATGCATGCACTGTATTTTGTAATCATCAGTGATGCACATGCCTGGATTAGACACGCTGCTTTCAGTGGAATTCTCTCTCTTCAGAAAGTGGCATCACTTATTCGAAAGGCGTCAGTCTTTTGCGTCGGCTCCTTGCTGATTCTATAAAGGGGCTGAAAAATACACCTCATGCACTGGCCTCAGACAATTTGATTTTTCACTGCTGGCGAGAACCAGCAGACAAACACCACCCACCACCACTGAGCAGCAAGGAGAGCTCAGTGGAGAACAGCCCTGCCGCCACTGACAGGAAGTAAAGCCAGGCCACAGGGGGAAACCTCCAACTCGAAAGAAGAGCAGGGGGCATTGCCAGGCATCTGGGCTGCAGCACCTGCTGCCAACGAGGAACGGGAAGCACTGCACCAGAAAACTCCCCCTTACCCTTGCCTCGGGGAGGAAAAGCAAGAAAGTATCTTGGGGCCTGGCAGAACACAGAGAAACTGGGCAAGAGGAGACAGAGAGGGAAGGAGAAGGCTGAGGAGAGTGGAGAGGAGAAAAGTGAGGGGTGGGAGAGAGAGAGAGAACAGAATCTTGAGTGGAGTGGGATGTGAAAGAGAGCGTGGGGGCTGCATGCGATTTGGAGGGGTGTCCAGGGAAGAAATGCAATCACCATGTGCTCCCACCACTACCTACCTCAAAAATAAATTATTTGAGAGGAGGGCGGGGAAGAGCGGGAACACAGGGAGTACATTTCATTCCTGGCAAGTAAGCCACGGAGGAACTGTACAAACCTTGGATATACATGCTTGCATTTCTAATTGCAAAAGTCATTTATTGTGGTAGTTTAGCTCTAATGGAAGATACACTTAAAAAGACAATGCTTCAGTTCTGAGAAAACAAATGCCTCACCGGTGCATTCAACGGCGTTCTCACACCTCCGTTATTTACCTCGGTGCATGTCGCATCAAAACAATCAAAATCTATTTAGTTAGCAAAGTCCATAACAGAGTTTTACCCCATGCATTCAGTTAATAGACCATTTGACAGTAGCTTACAGAAAAAGTACACTCACCAAAATGTATTTGTTCTAATACTAGTAATGTTATGAATAGGTGGGTGGTTCTGTTAGTCTTTAGGGTGTTATGAATTTACTGTGTCTGTGTACAGTGCAATCCCACATGGTAGCAGTTCAAACTCAGCTGAAGCGAGGTAAAATATTTAACACTAGGCAGCTTGCGATATAAAAAAAAGAGGACCCAGTTTAAACTTTCCGGGTACCTGCGCACCAGACACATCCAGTGCAGACTGCTCCAGATTTCCAGGCTCCTGAGGAGGCAATCCAGAGGCACCTAGAAGAACCTTCAGAGTTGGGGCTGACTGCAGAGTTCCAGTGTAGGATTCCTGGATAATCCTTAATTGTGTAACATACAAAGCCCTCACAAATTCCAGAAAATACAAAACTCCGCTGTGTAACTGATACTTACAAACTTCACGACCACATCGCACCCGTCCTAATAAACTACACTTGTTACCTAAACTGTACAGAACAAAATTCAAAATTTTTGACACTGGTGTTCACAGATCTAAGTGGAAACAGGCCTATCTACTTGAGCAAAAGGCTTATATATGCCCTCCAGACCACCAAGATCCTCCCTCGGATCCTCAATGTCAATTCGGTCATCAAAAGAACAGACACCCGCAACAGATCCTTCCTGGGAGCAGCACCTGCCCTCTGAAACTGCCTCTCCGAAGAGCTCTGACAAATCCATGACTTCTTCTGCTTCAGGAAGCAAATACAAGCCTGGCTCTTCTGTCAAGTTTTTCATGCCCAACCCTGAACTCAAAGATTCTGAGCAGACTAATGGAAACTGCCTGCATCACCTCAAATGCAGTAGAAGGACTAGGGGGCATTCCATGAAGTCAGCAAGAAGCACATTTAAGACTAATCGGAGAAAATTCTTTTTCACTCAACGCACAATAAAGCTCTGGAATTTGTTGCCAGAGGATGTGGTTAGTGCACTTAGTGTAGCTGGGTTCAAAAAAGGTTTTGATAAGTTCTTGGAGGAGAAGTCTATTAACGGCTATTAATCAAGTTTGCTTAGGGGTAGATTTTCAGACGAGCGCGAATAGCCTACTTTTGTTTGCGCTCCAGGCGCAAACAAAAGTACGCTGGATTTTAGTAGATACGCGCGTAGTCGCGCGTATCGGCTAAAATCCTGGATCGGCGCGCGCAAGGCTATCGATTTCGTATAGCCTGCGCGCGAGCCGCGCAGCCTACCCCCGTTCCCTCCTAGGCCGCTCCGAAATCGGAGCGGCCTAGAAGGGAACTTTCCTTTGCCCTCCCCTCACCTTCCCCTCCCTTCCTCTACCTAACCCACCCCCCGCCCTGTCTAAACCCCCATCCTACCTTTGTCGGGGGATTTACGCCTCCCTCCGGGAGGCGTAAATCCCCGCGCGCGAGCGGGACTCCTGCGCGCCGGGCCGCGACCTGGGGGCGGGGACGGAGGGCGCGGCCACGCCACCGGGCTGTAGCCACGCCCCCGTACCCGCCCCCAAACGCTGCCGACACGCCCCCAAAACGCCGCGACGACCCCCGCCCCCCGACACGCCCCCCTCCGAGAACCCCGGGACTTACGCGAGTCCCGGGGCTCTGCGCGCGCCGGGAGGCCTATGTAAAATAGGCTTCCCGGCGCGCAGGGCCCTGCTCGCGTAAATCCGCCCGGTTTTGGGCGGATTTACGCGAGCAGGGCTCTGAAAATCCGCCCCTCAGGGAATAGCCACTGCTATTAATTGCATCAGTAGCATGGGATCTTCTTAGTGTTTGGATAATTGCCCGGTTCTTGTGGCCTGGTTTGGCCTCTGTTGAAAACAGGATGCTGGGCTTGATGGACCCTTGGTCTGACCCAGCATGGCAATTTCTTATGTTCTTACAAGTGCTGCTGCAAACCAAGGAGATCATTTTCAAAAGGTTCCATGCACGTAAACGGGCTTTTGAAAATTTCTACTTTTACATACGCAACTCCTTTGAAAATTCACTCCATAGGGCTGAATTTTCAAAAGACCTGACACACCTAAGTGGGCTTTTGAAAATTGCTAAGATACGTGTGTAACTGCTTTGAAAATTAACTCCTAATGTTTTTGCAGCTGGGTTATTTAATTTCGGAGCTTAGAAACAAATATTTATGCTATGTTCTCAGCAGAGCTTATTCTCTGTTGACCTAGCTATCGTTTTGCTGCTATTCTAATTTGTATATACCCTTTTGAGAAGCTGCTATCAACTTTTGGGTATTTGCTGCTATTTCTAATATGCTGTAAACTGCTTTGAGTGAATTTCATATTGAAAAAAGACAGATAATAAATCCAAGTATTAATGTGGGTTCCTCCCTCTATAGGAGGAAGAACTTCAGCTGCTCTGGGGGGGTGGACTGTAAGGAAGAGGCAGGTTGCAGCACCTCCGACTATAACGAGGGAGGAAGGAGCAAAAAGCAGAAAGCAAGGAGATCATCCCACAGGCTAAAGGAAAACACATTGCAGAGGCTGGATGTTAACCACTCTTACTTTGGTACATCTGATCTTTTATTTACTGCTATCCTCAAAACTGCACACGCGCGCCCATTCGCACATGTATATGGGCGCATGCAAAGTTGCTACTGAATTTTATAACTTGTGTGGACATGACACAAGCAGATTATAAAATACGAGGACATGTGCACGCATACATGCTCGCACATGTAAAAACCACGGGGCCACGCAAGCTCAGACTTATCCGGAAAAGTAGCAGCACTTATCTGGATCAGCATTCGTTCTGGAGTCCCAATCATGAGAGTATGTCATTGCTGTCTCTTCCACAAACATGTGCCGATCAGCAATAACCAGAAGACAGATATGTACACTGCTAATGAACAACCCCCTTTAGTAATCTTTAACTACAAGGGGATGGTCTCAAAGTGAAAGAATTAAAAAAAAACCACCACCACCACCACCTACAGGGAGCGTTTGCAGCAATAAGACTTAACAGAAAGCAGTCTCACAGAAGAGAAATGTCTAAGCCCTTTTTAATTAAATACTCATAGTTTGGATGTATATAGTGCCTTTCATCAGTCCTGCGAGCCCTTTGCTAACTCAATCTTACACCTTGCTCCTCCCAGATTTAATACTTTAGAAACATGTCCACAGCCAGCTCTGGGGTGTTAAATTTGGCATTAAAATGTGACCAGATCTATAGGACAGTTTATGAAAGGAGAAGGCATAAGGCTGTTATTGCCCAATTACAGCTGAATGAAGTGAGGATTCATGGGTGTACTGCAGATGGAAATGCTTGCCAGCATATTACATAGCCTTGGGCCTTTTGTTTCCTGGCTGTTTCACGTTTCAAACTGCATCCAGTTGGTGGCAAGGGCGCATGAGAAAACAGATTTAAGGGGAAGAGTGGGAAAGGAGCTTTAATGATAATACTGTGGGGAGAAGGGTCAGAGACTTTCTCACTGACTCTGTCTGATCTTGGGCAAGTCTCACTCCCTTTTTGCTTCCAAGAACCAGTAGCGGTGTGCATGAACATTTAAAAAAAAAAAAAAAAGTTTTATGATTTTGTTTCATTTTCCACATACTCCATTTAATTTAATTTGTTTTCAATTTTATATCACTGGGAATATTTTTGTTCATTTTTTTTATATTGCACCCTAAAATGTAACTGATACAAACAATATTTTGTTTTGTTTCATGTTAGTTCAGATAGGAAACAGCTAAAAAAAAAAAACCAACAAAAAAACATAGCAACATGGACAGCAAAAAAAGACCATATGACCCATCCAGTCTGCCCATCTGTCCAATTCCCATCACTTACTCAGAGATCCCCTGTGTTTATCTCATGTTTTCTTGAATTCAGATACTGCTTTTGACTCTACTTCCTCCACTGGGAGGCCGTTCCATGCATCTGCTACCCTCTTTGTAAAGAAATATTTCCCAAGACCACTCCTGAGTTTATCCCCTTTCACCCTCATCTCATGACCCCTTGTTCTAGAGCCTCCTTTCTGTTGAAAGAGGCTCACTTCCTGTACATGGAAACCTATGAGATATTTGAATGTCTCTATCATATCTCCTCTAGCTCGCCTTTCCCCTAGGGTATACATGTTTTGATCTTTAAAGTCTGTCCCCATATGTTTTAGAACGAATACCATGATTCATGCTATGCCTGTTTGTGTTTTGTTGTGTGTTGAAAATGTTTTATGTAATTTGTGTATTGTATTATTTTGCTTTATTGTTAACCATCTAGCATGGTTTACTGATATAGGCGGTATTAAAAAAAAACAAAAAAAAAACCTCTGGACTGACTCCTTTTGAAGGTGCCGTCTCCAGAAATATACACAGTATTCCAAATGTGGGACCTATACAGGGGCGATATCACCTCCCTTTAACTGCTGAACATGCTTCTTCTCCCTATGCAGCCAAGCATCTTTCTGGCTTTTGCTATCACTTTATCCACCTGTTTGACCACCTTAAAACCATCAGATACAATCACCCCCAGATCCCACTTTTCTTCTTAGAAGAATTTCACCTCCAATACTGCACCTCTCCTTTGTTTTGGCTTTTTGTTTTGCATCCTAAATGATTACTCTGCATTTTTTTAGCTGCCAGTCTCTAGACATTCTTTGAGCTTTGCTAGATCCCTCCTCATGTTTTCCACATTTTCTTGGCTGTCTACCCCATTGCAGCTTTTGCTATCATCAGCCAAAAGACAAACCTTTCCTGACAACCCACTTAGGAGCAGACCTGCCCTGACTAAGGCAGGGAGGCCACAACCAGTGAGGTGCTCCGCCTCTGGAGCAAGGGAGGGGGGCAGAGGCTGGGGGGGTTGGGCCAGCAATCAGAATTTAAAGCTGAGCTGGCCTGCCCCCCAGCCTCTTCCTTTGGTGATTTTTCCCACCCAGCCCGCCCACAAGGGGATGGTTTATAAGGTTTGAATATGGCACGATGGGTGTAAGGGACTGCAGAATAGTCGCGGGATAGGGCAGGGGGCTGACCACAACCCGGAGTGCACGGCATGTGCAATTCTTGAAAGCTGACTGAGTAGAGCTGGTATTCCATTTCCTATGCTGCATCAGAGGGTGATAGCGAGATGAGCTTTGACGGCTGGGATTGGCCTGCACATCACCCAAAATTGTGTTCGCATGCTTAATGAGTGACACCTGCTCTTTTACAGAACAGGACTTCAGCTGAGAACTTGGTCTGTAATCAGGATCGAATGCAGGATAACCTGAGGGGCGAGGCTTCAACGGCGCTACATTGCTGTAGAATGATACTATAGGGACCTTGTGAAATTGGAGCATGGCTCTGATGGCTCTGCGTCCATAACAGTGCTACATTGCAGTAGCAGGATCCTATGGAGCATTTTGTGAATTGAAATTCAGCAGGTGAGGATGTGGTCACCCCTGGGGATTGACAATATTTTAGTAATAAATCATGTTCCCCTGATCTCTCTCTTATTTCTCGTTACTCTCTCCACGTTCTATGTAATATGTTAAGTTCCTTGTAAACCGATATGATGTACCAATGAAAACCGGTATATAAAAGCTTTTAAATAAATTATAAATAGTTGATGTTTTGCAAATTGAATGAATGTTAGTAATTGTTTTATAATTTGTTGTATGCAATGATCTATGGTGCCACTCCTAAAACCCACCTGGCACGTATATTTTTTATTTATTTATTTATTTATTTTATTTAAGCTTTTCTATACCGACATTAAAATACACATCATATCGGTTTACATAATAACAAAAGGTAGAAAATACAAATAACAGGGGGAGGGGAGGGGGAGAACTAAGAACAGGGGGTCGGAGGGGGTGACCCCAAAGTTAGATAGAAAGTTAGATTACAGGTATTCTCTGTTGCCTTACTCAAATTTTTTATTCATATACCGGTTATGACACCAGTAAATTTAGTAAGAGGGCAGAGGATGGTTTTCATACAATTGTTAATGGGCAACCCATCACCACCTCCATTTTCTTACTGGTTATTCCACTCTCTATGCAGCCCAGCATTCTTCTGGCTTTAGCTCTCACCTTGTCACACTGCATCGCCATCTTCAGATGCCAGAAACTATCACCCCAAGGTTCCACTCTTGGTCCGTGCACATCAGCCTTCCCTGCCCCCCCCCCCCCCCAATCTGATACTGCTGTTTGGATTATCGTGTCCCAGATGCATGACTCTCCATTTCTTGGCATTAAATCCCAGCTGCCAAAATCTTCAACCACTCTTCAAGCCTTCATTCTCTCTACTCCTTCCGGCATGTCCACTCTGTTGCAGATCTTGGTATCATCCGCAAATAGACAAAACTTACCTTCTAACCCTTCTGCAATGTCGCTCACAAAGGTATTGAACAGAACCGGTCACAATAATGATCCCTTTGTCACTCCACTTAACCTGGCTCTCTCTTCAGTGTAGGTTCCATTTACCATTACCCCGCTGTCCTCCTATCAGTCAACCAGTTTTGTAATCCACTCCATCACCTGGTGCTCACTCTAAAGCTTCTCATTTTGTTCACAAGTCTCCTATGTGGAACAGTATCAAAAGCTTTGCTGAAATCCAAATAGACGACATTGAACGCTTTTCCTCAATCAAATTCTTTAGTCACCCAATCAAAAAAATCAATCAGATTTGTCCGACAGGACTTTCCCCTGGTGAATCCATGCTGCCTCAGGTCCAGCAACTTACCAGATTGGTAGATAGTTCAGTATCCTTTCTTTCAGCAGCGTTTCCATTAATTTTCCCACCACCAAAGTGAGGGTAACTGGCCTGTAGTTTCCAGCCTCCTCTCTCCTACGACTCTTATGAAGCAGACCACAACCCGTCTGCTCAATCTCGTAGCACCATTCCCATTTCCAGGAATCTATTGAAACAGGTAATTTAGTGAGCCCGCCAGGACATCTCTGAGTTCTCGTCGTGTACTGGGATGTACCTCATCCGGCCCCATGGACTTGTCCACATTCAATTTTCCTAGCCCTTCCCATACATCTCTTCTGTAAAAGGAGTTGTACTAGCCCATTCCCTTCTAACGGTCTTGGTCAACCAGCAACGGTCCCTTCTCCAACGTCTTCTTTAGTGAACACAGAACTGAAAAATGTGTTTAATATTTCTGCCATTCCTTGACTGTCTCAGCATGTTGCTCCTCAATTTCACTATACCTCTTCGGGCTTTCCTTCTTTCTCTTCTATATCTGAAAAATGTTTTGTCACATCTCTGTCTCATGGGCAATCCTTTCTTCCGCTTAACCTTCCGCTTTTCTTTGATTCTTTCTTCGTCTCCCTCATTTTCACCAGGTATTGATCCCTGTGTTCCTCTTTTTGGGAACCTTTATACTTCTTGAAAGCTGATCTTTTTGCCTTTATGTTTGCAGACACCTCCTTTGAAAACCAAATTGGTTTCTTTTTCCTTGATCTTTTGTTTACTTTTCTAACATATAGATTTGTTGCCTTTGTAGTAGCTCCATTTAATTTAGATCACTGTTGTTCTACTTCGCCCATTTTCTCCCAGTCTTCTAGTTCTTCCTCCAGGTATAGCACAGTTGCTCACCTATAACAGGTGTTCTCATAGCACAGCAGGATGTTAGTCCTCACAGAAGGGTGTTTATCAACAGATGGAGCCCGGCACGGAAAACTTGTCAAAGTTTCTAGAAGCATTGACTGGCACACTGAGCATGCCCAGCATGCCACTTTCCACGTGTCCACATGAGGTTCCCCTTTAGTCTCGTAACATAGCAAAATAAAGTGAAAAATTAAAATAATAAAACGCAAGAAAAACCCAACTCTGCAGGGTGGCAGGCAGGTTTCCTGAGGTCTAGCATCCTGCTGTTCTAGGAGAACACCTGTTACAGGTAAGCATCTGTGCTTTCTCCTAGGAGAAGCAGGATAGTAGTCCTCACAGATGGGTGAATACCAAACTCCAGGCTGTTCTCAGCAATGGCCAAGACCAACAAGTACTGAACAAGGTGCCAACAGACACAAAACAACTGAGGGTACTGTTGGATTGCAGGGGAAACAGCCTGGCCTCAACTAGGGGGCCCTAGGAAGGAAGAGTTGGGTTTAAGTCTGGAAAAGATTGTGCAGTACAGATTGGCCAAATTCAAGTCTGGAAAAAGATTGTGCAGTACAGATTGGCCAAATTTACCATCATCGAACGAGTGTAGGGAGTGTAAGGAGCTCCATGGTCACAGCCCTGCAGATTTCGGTGAGGGACCGCCTGTAAAATGGGCCATCGACATCACCCATAGCCCTCACAGAGCGAGCTTGTGTACTCAGCCTTCCAGTTGAAGGCCCGATTGTGCATAGCAGAATGAGATGCAATCTGCTAGCCAGCTGGATAAGTCTGTTTACCCATCGCGATCCCCGACTGTTCTTATCGAAAGAAATGACTAGCTGGGTGGACTGTCTATGGCCTGCTGAGCATTCTAAGCAGAAGGCCAGATCTCTCTGCAATCCAAAGTATGTAAAGCCTGTTCCCCTTGATGGGAATGGGGCCTCGGAAAAAAGTGGGTAACATAATGGACTGATTAAGTGAACCACACGATCTTGAAATAATTTTGTGTATGGTGGGGTATGTCACAAAGGCCTGTAGCCTCACTTACCCTATGAGCCAAAGTAATCGCCACCAGGAATAGGACCTTCCAGGTGAGGAATTTCAGCTCACAGGTGCACATAGGCTCAAAAGGAGTATGTATGAGCTATGCCAACACAACGCTGAGATCCCAGGAAACCACGGGGGCCACAGAGGGGGCTTTAAGTGAAGGTGGTCTCGCATAAAGCGACCCCACTATAGGCTGAACTGAGATGGGTGTGCCAGCAATATCCCGATGTTAAGGTTCAGATGGTGCAGAGCGTCCTGATTCTGTGTTATCAGATCGGGTGCAGTCCCCAGGCTGATGGGATGCCTGATAGACTGGTCCTGAAGGAGAGGTAACCAGACTAGGATCATGGTTCCCTGGTCCTGTTGGAGCTTCAGGAGAGTTTTCATGAGAAGTAGGAGGGTACGCAAACAGAAGACCCATGTCCCAATGAAGGGTGAAGGCATCGGAGGGTGGATGGCCATCTGTCCTAAAGAGGGAGCAAAAACTGCTCAACTTGCAGTTGAATGGGGAGGCGAAAAGGTCCATATCTGGAGTTCCCCACAGGTGGAAAATCCGGGCTGCCACTTTCAGGTCCAGTGACTACTTGTGTGGTTGAAAAGAGCAGCTTAGATGGTTTCTACCAGCATTTTCAGCATCCTGGGCAAGTACACTTGCTCACAGAAAACAACCCTTGTGACAGAGGCCCAAGTCCAGATTTTGCACAGTCTCTTGACAGAGGGAGAATGACCTCATGCCTCCTTGCTTGTTGATGTACCTGATCACAACCTGATTGTCCATTCGCAATAGGACCACTTTGTGAGACAAGCAGTGTCTGAATGCCCAAAGTACATAACGAGTTGCCTGAAGCACCAAGAAGTTTATCTGATACAGAGCTTCCTGAGAGGTCCATTGACCCTGCACGTGGAGGTTGTCCGCATGGGTCCCACAGCCCTGGGGGGAAGCATCAGTCGTAAGCACTATTTGAAGTGGGGCAGCCTAGAAGGGATCCCCCGCTCCAGACTAGAGAGATTGTCCCACCAGGATCGAGAGACTCTCAGAGGTTGCATGATGGAGACACTGGCTTTAAGGTCTTGGGATGCCTGTTGCCATTGAGACCACAACGTCCACTGTGCTCTGCGCATGCAGAGATGGGCTAATGGGGTAACATGAACAGAGGCTGCCAAGTATCCAACAAGCGAAGCAGTAGGTGGGCACTTACGAACTAAGTGTTGCGCACCAAGATTGCCAGTGAGGACAGGGCAAGGGCCAGATCGTGGGGCAAGAATGCTTTTGCCTGAGCCATGTCCAGTCTGGCTCCTATAAGTCACGTTTGTTGCCATTTGGAGCTGCGATGTGAGCCAGGTTTGGCCGTGAATGAGGATAATGCTTGTTCCCCTGAAGAAAGGCATAGGTTTAATGCCGAAACATTGGCAATGCTGGGTGTTTGAAGTTGAGGTTCCCTAGCGGGCTGGAAAATAAATAGAATATTAAGTACATGTTGCGAAATTAAAATTAAAAGATAAGTAATTTCAATAATAAAAAATATTATGAATAATACAGTGTAGAACTGGGAAGAAGTAAATGACGTGAATCTAGTGCTCATCTATGATGCTGGCAAAAGCCTGGAGATTGTATTAATAAGAGCACATTTACTCTGATACGGATTCCCATTTTTTAATGTATATATTTTTCTTATGATCATGTGGATGTGAGTTTTTGTTAATTGATTGCATGAGGTGGTTTTGCCATTGTTTGTTGTAAATATTCTATAAAGTCCAGCCAGGGAGGCAGATAGAGGAGGAATTTCGGATAATTGATAACAAAATCCAAAGACTGCAAGCACCTGCATTGTCAGGGCCAAAGGCTCCTGCTTGAGAATCGTTTTTGACCAGTCAGTTGTCTAGATAAGGAGAAGATGTGCACCACATGGCATCTGAAGTGCGGCTGCCACCCATTGCCAGGCATTTGGTGAAGTCATGAGGGGCTGAGGCTAAACCAAATGGCAGTGAGCCTTCCTCACCACAAAGCAAAAATACTTCCTGTGTCTGGTGAAGATGGCAATGAGGTCGAGGGAGCACAGCCAGTCCCTCTTTTTGAGTAGGGGGATCAGAGTATCCTGAGAAACCATTTTTGAACTCCTCCCTTCAGTGGAATTGTTCAAAGCCCTGAGGTTGAGAATGGTGTGCAAGCCTCCAGTTCTCTTGGGTATCAGGAAATACCTCAAATAGAACCCTCGACCCTGCTGGTTGATGGGGGAACAGGCTCTACCGCTCCTGCCAGTAGGAGGGTGGAGAGCACTGCAAGAAGTATGTTCTATTGGGCGGATTGAACCCCCATGATGGACATGGGGAAGAGTCCTTTGGATTTCTCTGCAATTTTATACGATTACCCCTGGCAAACAATCATGAGGACTCTTCAGTCCGAGGTAATGATCGACCAACGATGGGCGAAGCAGAGAAGTCTGCCTCCCACTGGAAGATCGTGTGCTGGGGTATGACATGCTGACTCATGCTCCCTCGCCTCCAGTCCAAAACCCTGTAGCCAGGGCCTGTTGGGGGGCCAGCTGGGTCTAGTTCCCTGTTGATGGGAGCTGCCCCTGAAAGCAGGACAGGACGTGCGAGTCTGAGAGGCAGGGGGATAATACTTCTGCTGCCTATAGAAGGACCTCCTAGAACTTGGCCGGGAAGGTTTCCTTATGGAGAATGGCAGGTCCGAAGCAGTTGCGGATAGCTGCTAGAGGTTTTCATGGTTGATTCTTCAACTGGGCTACCACATCCCTGATCTTGTCCCCAAAAAGATTCTCTCCTGTACAGGTGAGGTCAACCAACTTCTCCTGGACCTCTGGCCGTAGGTCGGAAGCATGGAGCCAGGGCATCCTATGGGCACTGATGCCCACAGCGGCCACCCTGGCAGCTGTCTTGAAGACATTGTAGGTAGATCTCTCCTCGTGTGTTCCCGCTTAGAGACCTTGCTGTGTGATAGCAGAGAATGACTCCTGCTGCTGTTGCAGTAGGCGCTCCGCAAGTTCTTGGACCTGCTTCCATAGGTTCCGATTGTACCGAGTCATGTACAAATGACAAGAGGTTATCCGTGCGATGAGCATGGCACCTGAAATACCTTCTTACCCAAGGCATCTATGCTCTCACCCTGGAGGGGCAGAGGCATGAGTGCAGGAGCGTTTGACTCTTTTGAGAGCGGACAGCACTACCACAGACTGGTGAGGGAGATGAATGCCTCTTGAATCCCAAGGACTGTTGCACCAAATAGATGGCATCCGCCTTCCTATTTACTGGGGAAATGGATATCAGGTATTCCCACATACAACGAAGAAGGTCCTTAAAATGGGAACACCACTATCTCCTTCAGGGCATCAATGAATTGGAGCTCCTCCATGAGGAGCTGGAAGGAGATGGCCTCAGCCATGGCCCATACAAAGCCCATGAAGGAGAGGTCCTCTGGGGGAGACCAACACCTTTTCTCTGGAGGTGAAGGGTTCAAGAGAGGGTCATCAGAGACCTCGGTGGAAGGCTCAGAAGAGTCTTCTCCCCATGGATCATATGGACCCTCTTGCTCGCTGATGTGAGGTCTGCACAAATCACCGGACCTAGGCACTGAGGGCCTCAATGAAACCGAAGGCACCTATGGAACAGATGGACCCGGCAATAGCAGGAGCACTGGAGGTCTCAAGAGGCCGGATGGCCCGGGCAAAGGCTCAGGGAACTGAGGCCTCAGGACCGCCGCACCGGACGGCGCTGGCGGTCGGTGCGCATCTTCCTCCTTGAGGACCCAATGATGGGAATCACCCTCAAGGTGGACATCTGTGGCCGCTGGGGAACAGAATTGCGTTGGGAGGGCTCCAAGCAGTACATCCAGACTCTCAAGCAGGGGTACCAAGATAGACTGCATGGGCTCCGGCACAGAAATGGGGGCCGGTGGCAGGGGCGATTCAATGCTCCCTAGGGCTCAGAGTACCGCACACTTCACCCTGCGGTCTAACTCCTCCTGGAAATCCTGTGAGGACAGGACTGTTAGAGGGGGACGAGGCATCACCAGCGCTTCCTTGGAGCTCCAAGGAGGCATGGTGCCTGGCACTTGGTATCGGTGGGGAAACGTCTGGGACTCCTGGGCCTGTCGGAAGAAGGGGCCTCCGCGCCATGGGGGCGCTTCAGTGGTAGCATGGCAGCCACCCTCTGCCGCACTGGGACCGGTGCCATGCATCAATGGGCGACCGGTGTCAGTGTTTCCAGGATCTCCATGATGCTCAGCCCGGTGTTTCCCCAGTGCCAAGGAAGCTGAGTATCCCGATGTCCTTGAAAGTGGAGAGACCATAGAAGAGTGGTCACTGTCTCCATGGTCCCTGGACGATGCCCAGCCGGGGGTATAGAGAGGGAAAGCATATCGAGCAGTTCCCCACCCTGGGGCATTGATGGATGCAGGTATGGATGGAGCAGACTTTTTGGGGCCAAAACGTTCTTCTCCATTTTATCAGGACGCACACGATGGCCCTTGGGGGGTCAACTGATCGCACAGCTGGGATGAACATGGTCCACGGGCACTAGGAGCATCAGCGAAAAACCGGACAACACCATGAAAAAGAGCAAGCAACGAGCGGTTGGTGACTGGGGGTCACCGAAAAGCGACGCACTGGGAATCGACTGCAGTGAAGGTAGAAAAGTTAACCTACCGTGCCGAGGAAGGGTTAATGTCTGGACAGAGAAAAACCGGGAAAAACAAGAAAAAAAAAATACTCTTGTGAATCTGAGCTCCAAAACCATGAGGCGAGTGCACTGCAGGAAAAAGATACTGAAAGGACACCTCACGTGAAACGCGCGGATAGCAGCATGTTGGGCATGCTCAGTGTGCCAGTCAAAGCTTCTAGAAACAAATGTTTTCCGTGCTGGGCTCCATCTGATGATGTCACTCATCTGTGAGGACTACCATCCTGCTTGGCTAGGAGAAATCCCCATTTTGTCAAAGTCTGTATATTTGAAATTCAAAACTCGGGTTTTCCTGTGACTTCTTTGTATCTTATTCGCAATATCAGATCATACCATCTAATGATCACTTGTACTCAGGTGGGCACCTGTCTGGACATTATAGACATTATCCCCATTTGTGAGCACTAGATCCAGGATTATACCGTCCCTTGTGGGATCCATTACTATTTGGTCTTTTTCTGTCAAAAATTCTGTTTCTATGTTTTTATGTCATTTTAAAACCAGAGTATATCCCAAATACCCACCAGAAAGGAAGGTGTTCGTCTCAATCTGGATCTCTTAACTGGTCAATTTAATAAATATGTACGTGTCCAATGCCTGTTTGTCCCTTTGCGTTAACAATCGGCCATGCAATTATGGCATTAAAAAGCAAGAGTCTGAAATTCATAAGTTATTTTTCAGATTAAATAGGTGATAGGGAATTGTAAACAAATGAGATTCAAAGTAAGACAAACTTGGAAACCACAGAGTATAAGCACACAAGCAACCCAACGATCTCCTATTGGCAGTGACTTTTATCACCAGAGGGACAATTTGAATTGTGTGGGAATTTTTTCTGTAGCAATGAAACATTCTTTTTCCTACCTGATATCCTGCTGTGAAGTTAAACTGCAAAACTAGATCTTATTAAATAAACAAAATGATATTTATTCTGACAATGGCTGTCAGGCAGAAATTACATTTCTTCACTCAGCAACTCCAGAAAAAGCAAAGCAACCCCAAAATGTTAAAAAAAAATACAATAAATAAGGGTGATTCATTTTCCTTCTTGGTGCAGAAGCAGGTTATGTTCCTTCAGATAACACAGGCAATGTAACACATGAAAGAGATGAAGGTAGCACTTTTTAACATTGCCAGAAGATTGAATGTATAGAGTAATAATCAAACTGCCCATGTCAGTGCTCTACAAGTACTTTAACTATCTATCTGTATGTTCAATTTTGATTTTTTTTAATTTGTTTGTAATGTGACTTGTTATTGAGTTGCTGGTTGTTACTGATTGTATTTTTGTTGTACGTTATATATTGGAGGGGCGGTTTATCTATCTAAATAAATAAATACATACTATACCTACTTTTTACCTGCAGGATTTGCAGCAATATTCAAAGCAAAACTACATGGATATTTTTGCTTTGATTATTGCCCAAGTAAAAATTGCCTGCAGAGATTTGCAGCCACTTTTCCAGTGGATACTTTTCCTGGTCAAAATTACGTGTGTTTACTCCCCTGACCTACCCCCACCCATGGGAATGCCTCTAAACAATGCAGGTAAAATGCCATTTTTCAGGTAAAAAAAAAATTTTACCCATGGAAATGACTTTGAAAATGTTCTCATCATATTTAATTCTCTACAGACTGCTATGAAAGTATGCAGATCCATACAAGACTGCACATTTCAGTCTCAACTCTGCAAAATTGAGACTTGTTCAAAAGACTGTGTGCAGCGGTATATCTTGGTGGAAGAAAGCCAAACCCTTCCACCAACAACTCCCAATGCGCACACAAACCCTGAACCAGCCCAAGTATCATCAGCCAAAATTATTCAATTTATTTGACTGCAAAGTTTTGCAGACTTGAGGCCATGGTTAAAATGTCCGTGCCTAAAGACCCTACATTGCAAGTCTGAGATTATAGGGTGTGTCTCTTGTTCAGTCAGAAAGTGATTGGCAGATTTGGGAAATTGAGCTGCAGCTCAATCATAGCTCTATGCCCCAATAGCTAACTTTATTTATAGCAAGGTTGGTCAAATCCGGTCCTAGAGGGGCCCCTCTAACCAGTTGAGTTTTCCAGAATGTCCCCAATGATTATGTATGAGACAGATTTGTAGCTCACTGCCTCAATTTTATGCAAATTTCATGCATATTCATTAGGGTTATCCTAAAAACCCAACTAGTTAGGGACCCTCCCTGATTTATAACATGTGGCTTCTCATATGCATGGCACTGGCGAAACCAGTGGTTCGTTTTCTGAAATGCCAGGCAGAGAGCATCCATCATCAGGCTCCTTCTCCTTGCACTGCTGAGGCTGGCAGCACTGTTGACGTAGCACTTTCAGCCCCAGTAGGGAAGAGCAAGGACAGCCCACTGTCGGGGCCGATTCAGTAAAGTCCGCGGGACAGCGGGCAAATGCCCACTCTCCTGGCGCACACACAGGCCACTCTCCTATGCGCGCGATTCAGTAAGCTAATTAGGCCCGGCGGTAAAACCAGGTAAAATGAGGCGCTAGGGACATTAGTGCGTCCCTAGCGCCTCCTTTTGGACCGGAGCGGCTGCTGTCAGCGGGTTTGACAGCAGACGCTCAATTTTGCCGGCGTTGGTTCTCGAGCCCGGTGACAGCCACGGGCTCGGAAACCAGGCGCCAGCAAAACTGAGCGTCCATTTTTCGACCCGACAGCCGTGGGCCGACTTCAAATTTTATTTTTTTTTTTACTTTTGGCAATTTTCGGGACCTCCGACTTAATATCGCCATGATATTAAGGTGCACAGAAAAGCAGTTTTTACTGCTTTTCTGTGCACTTTCCCGGTGCCCGAAGAAATTAGCGCCTACCTTTGGGTAGGCGCTAATTTCTGAAAGCAAAATGTGCGGCTTGGCTGCACATTTTGTTTCTGAATCGCGTGGGAATACCTAATAGGGCCATCAACATGCATTTGCATGTTGCTGGCCCTATTAGGTTCGGGGGACTGGACGCGCAGTTTCCGCCCCTTACTGAATAAGGGATAAGGGAAAACACGCGTCCAATGGTGGGTTAACAGTGTGCTCCGGAGCGCACTGTACTGTATCGGCCCGTGTGTTTTTTATACCTCTGTCTACACCTGCAGTTGGTATTTACAGACATTAGCAGAAACTTTATTTGGTTGTAACCTGTTCTGTGGGAAGCCTCCTCCCTCCAAACACCACCCGCAAGTTGCTATTTCAATTGCATAAATGAATATTTAAAGTCCTTAAAATAAAGAGCATCTTTACATGCCAAATTCCTTAAAATTAATATCTTTGGGATATTGATAACCTTTCAAAAAGCTTACTTTAGAACTGATAAGCAAAAGATCCTACAAAGCTAAGCAAACAAAGGGGAGTGTAGTTTCCAGGCTGCAATGTCTCGGAGCAAAGAAATGTTTAAAATCAATTTTTCACTGTCACGGCATATAATACTGGCAGGTACTACATACATGACCCAGCCTATAGCTTCAAACAATGTTTCTTATTTGTCTCTTATATGTTGGAATTTTGCATACCAGCAAAAAAAAAAAAAAAAGTGAAAGAGAAAGAGAAACATGACCACCCTTCTCAGCTCTAAACAGCACCACTTCTCCAATAAACAGATTGTTTCACAGCTTATGACCATGTACCCTAACCATTTGCTCTACACTCCACTAGACGCTAGAGTCCTGCTTATAATATGAATACACTTTAATTTGCTCTAAGGTTTTGAATTGTAGAAAAGAACAATCAAATCAGAAATTAGGAAAACAGATTTAAATGTAGAAGTCATTAACTCTTATCATGTGTCCTTTGTGAAAGTCCAGGAGAACCTGTCCATCCATCCATTCTCGCATGTCCGCCTGTGTGTGAAGCAAACCCAAGAAGCAGAGGAGACACAAAGAACACATTTGGAACTTACTGAGTAAATTCTCAAAGCGGTTCCGCATGTAAAAATAGCATATACGCGCCTGAGTAGCCTGCATTCATGCACATGTTTTATAAACATCTAAACGAGGATGCATATTTTCAGTTTCACACACACATTTTACCAGCACAAAAAAAAAAAAAGGGTAGTCTAGGGCGTTCCAGGACAGGGCGAAGACATACATATGGAAGTTAACATTTTATAAGAGAATTTTACACATCTACATCAGCTAACTTATTCGTACAATTTTATATCTACTAATTGACTCGCACAAGTGAAATTGGACTTGTCTGTTGGCTATAATTTTGGGAGGGAGGTATGGGTGAAATGAAGGGAGCTCGGGGTGAGGTGCTAGAGGGTCTCAGTGAACTGGAGACAGACTGGGTGAACTGGTAGAGATGTCAGCCAACTGGTGATTTCAAGTATGCGTGCAAATAATTTCAAAACCGTACAGGTGCAATACTTTATAAAATACCTGCCTCCGCAGGTACTCACGCATACAGGTCACATTTTTTTCTGCGCCTAACTTTATAAGTTAGGGAGAGAAATAAGGCATTGGAAATATTCACGCCTACTGAAACATACACATGTACTTTCCAAGCATGCTGTTTTGTTTTTTTTTAAACTATGCAGCAACGCATTGCACAGTTTAGAAAATACTAGGATTAAGTCGTTCTCCACACCTCTATCTACCTACGTTTGCAAATAAAATACTGCAAATAGGTTTGAAAGTCAGGCTCCCTGAGCACTCCAAAAAGGCTCGCAGCTTCGTAAACATTTTAGTCGGTACTTGCAAGTACCCCAACATAAGGCTCTTCAATTCTCTCCAGATCCTATCTGCTTTTACACCTTGCCAACTTTGTTTGGTTTTCATCAAGGAACTGGCTTTGACTAGTTTCTATTTGTAATTTATGTATTTATTTATTTTTAAAGAAGGGCACTGAGTGAACTCATTTGACATTTATAAATATTAAGGAGCCAGGCAGAATCCATGCTGCATTTTTAACATGCTTTTTAAGTTATATAGAACAAATTTATTTCATTAATACTAGTCTAGCCTGCCTGTCTCAATAATATTGTACAAGGGGGAACGTAGAATAAAATATATTTCATCAAAAGAGAACACACAACTAAATAGAACACAAATTAAGATAGAAACACTCCCTCAAAGAAATGTTCAACCTTGCATGAGCCTAACAGATCAGCTGCACTTTTGACTCTACTATTAAAAGCAGAGGCTAATTATCGCAGACGCTGAATGGAAATGCCTCAGAAAACAAATAGGCCTTTAACCGTAGCCTTAAAATCAAGGCATCAGAAACTTGGTGCGATGAACACCGTAGACTGTTCCACAATACTGGTCCTGTGGCCTGCAAACGATTGTCTTTAACGGAAGGAATGACTAACTGGTTCTTATTTTAAGCCTAAAGATTCCAAGCAGGTACATAAGGCAATATGGCCTTCTTTAAAGACTCAGAACCACCTTCCCGCAAATTAACCTTGCAGACTGGAATAATGCACATAAAGTACAAAGAACCACAAAAGATTACTTCTAAGCATGTAATAACAAGGTAGATAATTCCTACAATATAATATTTCCATCAACAGGATATACATAAGCAGAAACATGATACTTATTTTTGAAATGTCCATGATTTTCTAAGGGATATCTATCTATATCTATAGATAAATAGATAAGATAGATATTTTAATAATTTATTTTTTTTTTTACACAAATGAGATGTGTGGCTTGACTCCCTACCTTATAATACAGGAATTCTGTCTGATTTCTTATATTACTACTTCAGTATTTAAGGAAAAAGGGCTACAAAATTCAAGGTGCATCATTAGAATATGGACTGGTAATTAGATAAAAGGAAAAAAGTCTGAACTGAGCAATCCAAAGCCACAGGATAACGACAACTGCAACGGGTCAACCAAAAAAAGAAAAAAAATTGATTCTGCATGGAGAGTTGAGCAATTATGCCGTTTGGGCATCGTAACAATTTGAATGCCAAAAGGTGAATCTTGTATTGTCCACACAATTCATGACAGTTTTTAACGTACATTTTAGCAACATTTTCTGGATTATTTTTAGCTAATTGTAGGTTACCCCTGATAAAATCACCCCAAAATGAACAAGTCCAAGAAGGAATGTTACACTGTAAACAAAAAATTAAAAAGGTGAATTTTACAAGCAATGTGCACACATAAAATAGCAGATGGGAGCACAAGTAGACCTTTTTCGCACTACCGCTTATTTTATAAACCTTGCACATACACACAAAAGTACCGGGGCACAAATAACGGCTCGTGTAAAAAAGGGGTGGGTTTGGGGTGGAGGCCGACATTTACACGCATAAATCCCAATTTTATAACCTGCGAATGGGGACGGTAACTTTTAATACCGGCTTGCGGGTGCATGTGTACACGCGTATGCTGGCTCGCGTCCAAAGCCGTGGTCATTCTATAACATATGCACGCCTATGCGCGCATGTTAATTAATGTTGTCTGTAAACCGAGGTGATGTATCTTTATACGTACCGCGGTATATAAGAATCTTGAAATAAATAAATAAATAAATGTTATAAAATAGGCAGAACGCGCGCACGTGTGCACAAACTTTTATATGGACGTGCACATGTGCGCGCGCAAATGTCGCCTCTCCCGCGTAAGTAATGGGGACTTTATTAGAAACGTGCGCTGATGCAATTACCAGTTAAACAACTTCTTTCCCAGTTTGCCCAGGTAAGGTATAAGATTTCCTAAACACCCCCCCCCCCCCCCCTCCCCATTTAAATGGCTTTCCTTTTCCCCTCTTAACCCCGACCATTAAAACCCTGCTGACATGGCTATATTTTGTTGTTTTAGGACTTACACGCCATCCATAGCAGAAGTAAAGTTACGCAGTAGGGCACTCCGCCATGCGCTTGTGCGCATAAGTTTTTATGTGCTGGTTTCCTTCATAAATCCAGCAATACCCCGCCCAGACCCTGCCACTTGTTTTGGGAACTTTTCATTTGTGTGCTTACCGGGAGATAGGCAAGTACTCGGGCGGCTTTTAAAATCTGCTTGGCATGCAGCAGGATGACATATTCGGGTTACCTCCCTGTTTTGCCGTGCGTCGGGGCTTTTAAAATTCACCTTAAACTGCGCATAGGGCTGTTACCTACACCTATTTACTTCTGCTCTTTATCAACTCTAAGCCAGAATAAGTGAACACGGCTGCCTATTTCTGTTAGGCTTTTATGATGGAGAGGACTCCCCTGAAATGTCTCGGGCCATGCTTTCAAGATAAGTGTTTTTATATGCAATAAAAATATTTTGGAAAAATCTGTTTCAGTAACTTACATTGATTTATTATTCGGTGGACTTTAAATATTTTGGACTGATGATTGAATATTTTGGACTGGTGGGCTGTTTTCTTCTAATGGTTCGCCATTATAGAAGCTTTTGAAGTGTGATATTAGGCTAAGGAGTGTTCTACCACTAATAAAATAACATTATATAGGAAATAGGCTAAATACAGTCGCATTATTCTTACACCAAATACATAGTGATGCAAATTACTTACTGTACTAAATCCTGGTATTGACTGCAGGGTGAATGTTCAACAAAAGTAGAATTTTTATGATCTGTGTTCCAAAGCAAATGAATTTTCGCTTGGTTTAGATTTGCCTTTACATTGCAACAATCATCCCAAGGCAATGAAAACATATACCAAAGGAGATTCTGTGATGGCGGTGCTTTCAGGAAGTGATGTGTTATGTAATGAGAAAGTAAGGTCAAAGCAGGTCTAATGAGATTCCAAGACCATTAAAATGTGGACTTCTTAAAAAAAAAAAAAAAAATCATTCCAAGTCTGTGGAGAACTTCGTGACAGATCTCTTGAGGAAGGAGATTAATATTATGGGCTAATTTGCAGAAGGGGTTGGTTTAGTGGTTAAATCAGTAGAATAAACAGGCATGTGATCCAGTCTGCTTTCTGCTATTGACTGTGACCTTAAGTCACTTTTCAGAGAAGGTAATCATCACATATGGGACCTACCACTATGAATAACTTCAGTAATTGAGTAATAGCTCACAGTAAAGATTAAAGGTGTGAAAATATCTTTAAACTAGGTTTCATAAGACAGTCAACAAATCTGGAAAATGTTGAAGGTTTTTTAGTCAGCTTTCAAATGACCACTCCTTCTCTTCTCTTTCCTTTTTTTTTTTTTTTTAAAGAAATATGACAATTCCACCTTACATTTCCTGAAGATCCAAAGCAGTTTGGGGGTTTTTTTAAAATTTGAATCGACCAGGAAGAATCTAGATGGGTTTCCCCAATGGAGCTGGAGGGAAAAAATGTTCTAAATACTCAGGCTTAAATCCAACCCTGTGCATTTCACCTTGAATCACTTGCACATCTCAAAAGGGTGGATCACTGCACTGCATTGGAACATACCACCTTCAAAGTTATTACATGTGCTTCATCTTGTCTAACAGACTCCAGAAAATAATCTGATGATACCTGGTCATCTGCCCACAGACCTCGCTATGCCAAGCACATCAGAACGGCACTTAACAGAAATGCTTCATAAAGCACCAATTATTCCTTTTTTCATTTTTCTTTTTGCATGTAAACAAAATCTTGGGCCTGATTTACTAAGGCTTTTTTCCCCCCTCTATTCTGCAGTCTCCCCATGCAGTATGCAGGTACAAACCTGCAAGCTCATTTTCAAAGGGAAACTCCATGGGGAGTTGTTTCCCTTTCCAAATGTAGGCTGGCACACACACTGTGGGCACAAAAATATCCATGGACTTTTACACCTGGTTTACAGCAGACACAAACTACGTGCTGGGAAAGTGCGCAGAGTGAATAAGAAATAAGATAACTGCACTTACATTTCCTCTCCTGACTTAACCAACCCGCCCCCCCCCCCCCCACACACACACACACACACACACTGAGGGGGGGGTGGATTTTCAAAAGGCATTTCAATGAGGGTAAACAAAATTACCCTCTCTCATACCTATGGGAAAAGGCTTCATGAATGAGGCTCGTAGTCTGACAGATGCCTATGCCAGGAAGCGATATTAAGATTACACCTGAGTAATAACAAGTTATGCTTTTTATGCTGCTGGGGTTTAAATCTCTGCTGCTCCCTTGAACTCTTTCCCTCTGTGCACACACCATGCCAAACTGTTACAAAACAAGCACAATGCAATCAAAGACCAGACAGGCAGAAAATAAGCTCAAATTTGTGCCTTTAATTAAAACTTCTTATGAAGAGTGCAGGATAGAGTCCCTACTGCTGCTCACAGAATTAGGTTGAGGCTTAGATAGCAGCTGTTGAACACTGGGACATCCTTCTATTTCTTTCAACAAGGGACTATTAAAGGTGCCAGTCAGAGCATGATATCTGCACCAGTCTTTTTAAGCACACAAAGCTTGCCCCTAAAGGATATTATGCATTGGCCTTGGTCATACCCCCCCCCCCCTCCCAAACAGCATTCAGAGCTCTGCTGACTAATTTTCATGACTTATTTTTTTATTTATTTTTTGCTAGAATGCTGCTGGTGTGGCTGAAACCTCGGACACAAAGCAAAATACCCAAAATGCTGGAGTTTCCAGCAGGCTGCAGGGGCAAACTCAGTGGCAGCTTCTGCCAAAAGACATGAAGCTTGGAGGTCAGGCACTGCCCCAGTACGCTGTTTCTCAGTACAGTACTGTCTGACTACTGAAGACCACAGGATCCCTTGTCAAGGAATCTTAAACAAGCCTTTACACATTCAGTACCCAAGATCCTAGAACATTTATGGCATGAAGAGGACAAAGAAAACTGTGCTGGACTCATTAACCATTAAATTCATGTAAAATATAAGAATTGCCATGCTGGATTAGACCAAAGTTCATTGAGCCCAGCATCCTATCTCCAATAGTGGCCAATCTGTACCTGGCAGATCCCATAAAGTACATCTAATTCCTGTTACATATTCCCAGGAATAGCAATAACTTTTAGTCTACCTGGCTAATAATATGTTAGCAATTTTTGCTTGCTCTTTTGGTTAATACAAGGACTAGGGGGAACTCCATGAAGTTAGCAAGTAGCACATTTAAAACAAATCAGAGAAAATTCTCTCTCACTCAGTGCAGTTAAGGTTTGGCATTCGTTGCCAGAAGATGTGGTTAAGGCAGTTAGTGTAGCTGAGTTTAAAAAAGGTTTGGATAAGTTTCTGGAGGAGAAGTCCATAAACTACTATTAATCAATACGGTATAGCCATTGTTGCCGGCATTAGTAGCATGGGATCTACTTAATGTTTGGTTACTTGCCAGGTACTTGTCACTTGGATTGGCCATTGTTGAAAACAAGACACTGGGCTAAATGGACCCTTGGACTGACTTATAGGCCCAAACACCTCTCCTGGGCGTGCGATGCAATATTTAAATGAGGGGTCGCGCTAAAAAGGAGGCACTAGGGAAAACTGTGCATCTATAGCGCTTCCTCAGCATCGGGCACATAGGAAAGGTGGCTGTCAGTGCAGGTTGGGAAAGCAGACGCTCAAAACGAACATCCATTTTCTCTTATTACCGGCACAAAATACACAAACAAGATACACGGCCTGGACCGGTTATCTTTCGCGTGTACATTGGGCCCCCACAATGTTTTTTCCCCCAAGGCTTTTTTTTTTTTTTTTTACCTGAATCTGCTTTCTGTGCTTCAATCCTTCTTAGTATCACGATGATACTAATAGGAGGAATTACATAAAGCAGGATTTTTTGGTTTTAATCAATGAGCCCCTTAGCGTGGCATACCTTTTATGCCAGTCCCGGACTGGCATAAAATTTGCCGCGCTGAAATGGGCACATTGGCCACATGGGAAATTTTTTGAATTACAGGTATTAGCTAATCCTCTCCAATCCTCATATTGCTTCGGGGGTTTATGGACGCCCGTCCAAGACACATGTCCAATCGCGTGTTAAGCCATGCGCAAGCTGCAGAGCACAGTTTTCAATCGGCTTATTAATATGGAAAATCTTATGTTCGTATGTTCTACAACCTTTCTACTAATTCCAAAATGCTTCCATCATAATGTAGAGAGTAACTAAATATCACTCGACAGGTTTAGGTTGAATACACACTTTTTTGAAGAAATACACATACTACAACAGTTTCACTCATACAACATATGTAGGTTGTTTTCTCTTTAGAAGTCTGTCCACTGACTGGTTGCCACAGCAGTTGGAGGCAGTTTGAGGCACAGAAAATGGCCAATCTGCAACAATTCCGCCTTCCAATCCTGTTTAGTAATTCTTTAAAATTAATAGCCAGATGTACTAAGTATTTGCTGCACAGACACAAAATGGGAGAAGATCCTTTGTATCTCTGGCCCCCAAGTTTGCTATAGCTCTGTCTGCCAATTCGTTGGATAAACTGCTGCACAGTGAGGGGCTATGACTTGCTTTTTAGGGCAGCACAGAGAAGATTATGGCAGAGCCAGGGCTGGAATGGTTCTTAGCTTTATTAAAGCATTCTTCCTCCTTCTTATTAACTGGCATATAAATCAATGAATATATTCCACTTAAAAAAGCATTCATTCAGCTTTCTTTCTAACCAAAAATGATAGAAGCCACAGCACTGATGTATAACTCCCCCGTGTCCAAAATGTACCTGCAGCATGAACCACAAGTGAAAGATTCTTCAGCATTTAGTCAATATTACTCATCCCCAAAACAAACCTTCTAATGCAGTGATACGATAGGGCAGAAAGGAGTTCCTGTCTGTGTAACAGGGGCAGCGCAGAATACATCAGCATCTCTGCACATGGAACTTTCTGACAATTACAACACCGTGTTTCTTCCAGGCACCATCCGCCAATGTGAAATATGACTAATCTGCTGAAACATTTAGGACAAGTCGTCTGCACAGCTGAACTAAGCAAGAAAAACGATTCTACAGAAAACATTTACTGTACCTTGGTAGTGCACGCGTTAGCTTTTGACCCAGTAAGCAGAGGGAATTCATACTGCACTGACTTCTTCGTTGTGAAAGCCACAAATCACAGCTACATATAAAGGTCTTAGAAAGCGATGGTTTCCAGAACTGCCTTCACTTCTTACTCCTACTATCTACCTACTCCCAGCGCTATTAATTGGCTGATTTTTTTTTTTCCTTAAAGAACTTCTGCAAATCAAAAGAGAAGAGTATGATTGATCGTTTCTAAACCTGCCAAGTCCCACACTAAACTATGGTTTGGTTCCCATTGCTATTCACATGCAGTACTGCCTCCAATGTAACTTAAGTGTTTGCTGATGCAAAATTTCAATACATATTTGCACACTGAAAATCCGGCAAAGTTTTCCTGTTTAATAAATGTCTGTGTATTAGCAAACTCATAATTTTGGCTGAAAATGATACTGTGACCTTCTCAGGTCAGAACTAAATGAATTCTTTTTTTTTGTTGTTTAAACAGATAATCGTATGCACTCAGAACAAGCAGTCTTGCATATTCACGGCATTCAGAATGCTGTTAAGTGGAAATATTCTACTGACAATCCTGGAAATAAAGGTGACAGGCAGTATCACTGTATAGCTCAAAATGGGTTAAGAACCCTAGATCTCTGGCGAGTCCTTTTTTTTTTTTTGTCAGTTCTGCAGTGTTTGATGATTTTGACTTCAGAAATCTTACCATCCTGCATTATTTTACACTTTCCTTTAATTATCCTCATCATAAGGTCACTGATGCAGTGGTCCCGATTTTCCCCAATGACATCGGCGTGTAACTCCGATGCGCACAAGCACGCACTGGGGTCCCTATCCATGCATCTATTTCTGCTGTGGATGGTGTGTAAGTAGAAAAATAAAAAAAATCTAGCCTAGTCAGCAGAGTTATAAGGGTCGGGGCAGGTAGTGGAAAAGAAAGGCAGGCTAGCTAGGGGTGTATGGAAGTCTTATATTTTAACTGGGTAAACTGGGAATGGCCTGGGAAAATGGATATTGGCGTCGCCACGCAGATCTACTAAAATCCCCCCTTAACACTCGAGATGGCATTCGCGCACAGATGTGCGCGTCGATATAAAATTGTGTGCATATGAACGCGCGGGTAGCTGGTTTTATAACATACAGGCTGATACAGTACAGTGCGCTCCAACGGAGCGCACTGTTAGCCTGCTCTTGGATGCGCGTTTTCCCTTATCCCTTATTCAGTAAGGGGAGGAAAACGCGTGTCCAACCCGCCGAACCTAATAGCGCCCTCAACATGCAAATGCATGTTGATGGCCCTATTAGGTATACGCGCGGGATACAGAAAGTAAAATGTGCAGCCAAGCCGCACATTTTACTTTCAGAAATTAGCGCCGACCCAAAGGTTGGCGCTAATTTCTTCTGGCACCGGGAAAGTGCACAGAAAAGCAGTAAAAACTGCTTTTCTGTGCACCCTCCGACTTAATATCATGGCGATATTAAGTCGGAGGTCCCGAAGAGTAAAAAAAAGTTTAAAAAAAAAAAGAATTTGAATTCGGCCCACGGCTGTCGGGCCGAAAAAACGGAAGCTCAATTTTGCTCGAGAACCGACACCGGCAAAATTGAGCGTCGGCTGTCAAACCCGCTGACAGCCGCCGCTCCTGTCAAAAAGGAGGCGCTAGGGATGCGCTAGTGTCCCTAGCGCCTCCTTTTGCCCGGAACTACTGCCGGACCAATTTAAATACTGCATCGCACGCACCGGTGAGTGGCCAGTGAGCGGGCGTTCGCCCGCTCTCCCGCGGACTTTATTGTATCAGCCTGATAGTATGTGAAAAATTGTGAGAATAATAAAGGTTTCTCGGCACAGTCCTGTGAATATCTCTGCATCAGGGAATTGTGAAAACTGCAGCAGAAAACTGAAATGGATTCAAAACTAACTTTGCTTTGGGGTTCTGTGTAGCACACAGACATCCAAATAATTTCAGCTAGACTCTGTTTATGAACATTGGTGAGAAATTAGCTGGCGTGTCAATAGATTAGTCAAGATCATCCAACAAATTTGCAGGTGTCAGCATTTATATTTACAGAAAGATGAATCTGTTCCCAGTCATGGCCATAGCAACCAAATTGTGCTTTGGTTAGGTAACTGTCGGTCAACGTATTTATTTATTTAGTTAGATGAAAAAATAGTGGAAAAAAATATACATATTTTTCATCTCAGTTCGGCATATATCTTATTTTGAACAAAACCCTTAGACATAATGTAAAATCAATACAATGGCAAATAAATGTTACAGTTCCTTCTTAGTTGGAATTGTTTGCAAGCTGGATGATGATGTTTCACTTCAGCATGGTGTGAAAGACAAAGTATCAACTATGGATTGGGATTTTCTGGGATCTCATTATAGGAGATAATAGAATGCACAGATTTCATTACCAAAAAAAAAAAAAAAAAACCCAAAATGCAAAGAGGGAAGCTACACTAGGAAAAAGAGGCCAGAAGTCAAACAGAAAAATATACTTACAAAGACAGAAGGTAATTATGACAGAGAAGAACAAGGCAGCACACCTGTGAGAGGACAGAACATACAGGCCACATCATGCCAGGCTGGGGCGGGCGGTTCTATAATGAGGCAGAGTGAGGCGGCCGCCTCAAGCAGCAAAATGTCGAGGCGGCAGAAAGTGCTCCCCTAAAATAGCCCTGCAGTGGCCACATCACTTTGCCTTGCTTAAAGGATAAAGGAAGAAGTGGCGGCACACTTTATGAAGTACTGGCAGAGGTCCTACTCCCCGCCAGCAAGAAGGCCTCACTCGACTCTGGCTCATTCAAATGATGTCCTGGCTGGGGTCCCACTCCCTGCCAGCAAGAAGAATGCCCCGCGTAATGCTGGCGCTTCGATATAAGGTCCCACGCAACACCGGCGCATGACCAGCATGGCCGCTCCATCTTGTGACTGTGGCTAAGAGAAAGAAAAGGGGGGGGGGGGTTGTCAAAAGAGAAGGAAAGGCAGGAGGAAGGAGGTGAGTGACTGGGAAGGTAAGGGCTGAGTGAGGGGGGTGAGTCAAAAAGGAGGGATAGGAAAGGGAGTGAATGACAGAGCAAACAGAAGGGATATGAGAGCGGAAGGAAGGAAAGGAGAACAGTGAGTTAAAAAGGAAATGAGGGGAGGTGGGAATGAGTTAAAAGAGAAGGAAAGGCAGGAGGGTGTGATGAGGAAGTAAGGGAAGGTGGTGAGTGATTGAGAGGGAAAGAAAGAAGTGAGGAAAAGGGACTGAATAAGAGGGAACGACATGAATGGGAAGGTAAGGGGAAAGGAAGGGGAGTGAGTGACAGGAACAGAAAGGTTGTGACAGAGTGGAGGGAAGGGGAGGGGGTGAGTCAAAAGGGAAGTAAAGGGAGAAGGGGTGTGAGTGAGAGAGAGAGAGAGCACGCACATGTGTGAGCAAGAAAGCATATGTGCATGAGAAAATGAGCATGTGTGAAAGAGAACAAAGTTAGTGGATCACCTGCTCCCTCCACTAATACATGACCAATCTCAGCATGACTGGAAATCAAAAGTTCCCAGGTATGGAGAGTGAGAAACATTTTTTATCCTATTAGTTTGATTATTGGGTATTACTTGATGTGTCTGCTATTTTGAAATATTTTATTGGTTTGGGGAATTTTGTTTTACAATTTATTTGAGTTTAATTATCAGGTATTATTATTTTTCAGCGTTTTGACATTTCTTTTTATTAGTGTGGTTTATTATTAGGATTAATGTTTTATATTTCTTGATTTATTTTATGAGGAATATTTGTTCCTCTTTTTTAATTGTTGCGCTGCATACAGAGTCTGGTTTGTGGCGGCCAGTTGAGTTTTTGTCTGCACATTTATGGATTATCATGTTCTCTTTTTCCTGTATTTGTGGGGTTCTATCTATGTTCTGCATTTATAACAGAGGTGAAGTATTCTGCTAGTGTGTAGTTTAGCATGTTCTGTTTTCCTTACAGAAGGTGTATTGGTATTTTAGGGCCCGGTATAATATTTGCAGCACTGTCTTTTCATAGATAGAATTGTTACTGTTTGAGTTCTGGCACATTTATTTATTTAACACTTTTCTATACCGACCTTCATGGTAATAACCATATCAAATCAGTTTACATAGAACGGGGGTAAGAAAACTTTAACAATAAACAATCATTTAACAAAAGAAGTTACAATTAACAAGGAGGATAAAACTTGGAAGCATAGGTAGCCGGAAAAAAGAGTAGAAGGAGGCAAATAACCAAGAGCGTAATATGATTCCATATTAGTGGTTTATACATATTGGATACTTAAAGGTTCCCAGTTCCATAGTTCGTGAATTATGGCTAAGGGCCGTTGGTGTGTTTCGGAGGGTTGCGGGAAGGCTTGACGGAAAAGCCAAGTCTTAAGATTTTTCCTGAATGTTAGATGTTAGATGTAAACTCCCATATCAAAACATAGTGCTGTTTTGATATGGGAGTTTACTATATTATAATAATTTAGTTTACTCATGGCTTAGCGCACACCCAATACACCTTACAATAGGCCTAATACCATATGAGTTCCAAATGAAGTTTTGGGGGGGTTTCTGACTGAGAACAAGCAGTGCATGTAAATATAAGTGATATTTCTACTTCAAACAACCATATTTGGAATGTCCTTTTTTCATGTAAAATCTTTCTTGCTCAGGGAAGTGGTTGATAAGAAATTTAAAAATGAATACCTAATTTTTAACTGTGTGTGGGGAGGGCCAAGGGAAGGGAAAGGTTAGCTCAAGGCTGTAAGGTTCATCTAGGGCACCTTGCCATGCCCTGGAAAGACTGCATCACACAGAGACCCCCACCATTCACTTATCTCCCACATGCCCGGGGGGCAGATGCTGGGGAAGGGTAGGAGGCAGGTGGTAGGGTTTCTAGGAGTGTGACAGGATTACCAGTTTCCTAGGAATATTATCACTGGCACTCTATCTGCCAATTCTCTGGGAACCCCGACCTCTGCATTCCCCCTTCCAGCATTTCAATTCACCAAAAGGGCCAGACTCCAAGTGGAACCCTCCACCTTGGCGTCCCCGAGGATTTGACCAGTGCCATGCCTCTGGAGGAGGAGAGTGAGCGGACGCCCCCTCTCATCCCCCGCCTCAGGCAGCAGATTGCCTTGAGCTGCCCCTGATGCCAGCATTGACCTTATGATCAGGATGATAGAAGGGAACTTCTAAACTATGCAAAAAACATAAGATATTTGCAATTAAAATAATGAAACATTTTGAAATAAACACAAAGGAACTTAACATTGGTTTTTCACTATCAGCCATAGTCTTGCTGTAATTGCCATTTTTGTTATTAATCATCTTCATATGTCTAAAAAAAAAAAAGTATCATGGTTGCCAAGTTATATACACAGAAATAAAAGTCAAGAAACAAGTTGTAATTGATATCTTAATACATGAGCTTTTTCTGTATGGACTGATGAAGGGGGCACAACTGTCAAAAGCTAGTCATATTAAGTTAGTCCACTAAAAATGAATCACCAGCTATTTTTACCTTCATTTTACAAAACATAAGATGTGAAATAATGATCAGAATGCAAGTTTACTCAAGTATTGCCTGTAGTCATTATATGTAAGATTTAAACTAAGACAAGAAGTAATTACACAAGGTCTACTGATGAGTTAAAAAAAACACAAATTTTGAATGAATATGACTGGTTTATCCTAATGGCACTCTATCCCTTCACAGCTTGCCGAGAAGTGGTATCAAAGATTCCACATAATTGTAGGCTGTCAGTTTCCTAATACTGTGAGTGGGGAAGGGTATGGAATCAACGACTAGAAACAAAGATTGGGTTGGGGAGAGAGACAAAAAAAGCATTCTCACAGCAAAGCTAAAATTGGAAGAACTACTTCTCATCATAAATAAATAGTTTTGTTTGTTACTGCCCCCCTAAAAATGTTTACAGGAATTAAAAAATGTGTACAAAATTAGAAAGAAATATTTCAATTTAAGGAAGGACCTGCATCTAGATACACAAACAACAATAGAAGATGTAATCAGATAAGGATCACTTGATCTGCTCAGTCTACAACCGGTATCTTCCTATGACCGTAGACTGTACTCAATCTCCAATCTCCTTTCTCCCTTTCCCCTACCACAAAGCTCCATTTGAGACTGTATTATTTCAGGTGTGAAAAATATAACACATACCTAGCACATGTTTGATTTCTTGCCAACTGTAGGTATGTAAGATCAAATTAACCTGGAGTTTTCTACTGAAAAATCAATATACAAAAGGCATCTGTTATCCCATAGTCCAAATTAAACCAAAATTCAGTACAGTTGGTACTGAATTTTGTAGCAGGAATTTAAAAAATTTAACACCAACAAAATGCAATACTCACCTCAGGTCTGGCCCTGCAGAACTGGATAGATATTCTGAGCCAGGGAGAGAATGTTCTCTTAGAAAAAAGTATCCTGGGCACTTTTGTAAGAGTACATCAAATGAGGACAAATATGTTCACTTATTAAACCAAAGCTTAATGAGCTTTAAAAATAAAGCATTTTTTATTCAAACTTACATTCAGAAGGGAACATCTTGCTTGAGATCTTCCTGGACATCCTGCCACTAGATGTAAAATGGTCTCGATATAGCCATGTTTTAAATAAATATTTCTGCAGAAGGTGCTCCATTTGCAACTAGTTTGAAATGCTCTCCAGATCTGTAAGCACTTGTCTATGATTTTATTCTCCCTTTGGGGATATAACTGTTTTTTTTTAAAAAGCAATTTTCCTCACTTTTGGTGTCTTTCATAGTTACCCTATGATCTGCTACAAGGCAGTATTAAAAAGAACAGTTTCATAAACATGGCTGGCAAACTAATATTAATCATCACCAGAGAGAGATTTTGTAGTTTTGAGTGCACATTATCTCTGACAAATAAAACTAATAACCTCTTCTATTTTTTTAGCTCACAAGAGTATGTCATGCTATAAAATACTCCATAATACAACACAAAAAGGTGCTATTTATTATTATTTTTGGGAATGATATCAGATTTTTACGTGCCTCAAACTCTTAATCCACAGGTTCTTGTCTACAACGGACTTCAATGTGTATCATTAATAAAGCACACTAGATCACTTCATTTAATTTTTCCTCCAACTACAAAAATTCTGTTGCAAAATCCTTTATTATTTAAATATTTTATTCAATTTTTATCTCTATACTGTTTATTTGTACATGTAGGATCACCCCTTTAATCTCACAACCTTCAAAATGAGGAAGCAAAAAGGTGAAAAACCATTTTTTATACGTATCTATTATTTTATAACTGCTCAAAAATTAAAGACTGAAAGGTCGAGTATTTATTTAATTAATTAAAGAAACCCCAACATTTCCAATGTTTGGGTACCCCAGTGCACCTGCTTCAGGGGACAAAAACTCCCTAACAGCCTCAATGGGCCCTACTCAACTTCCTAAACATGGTGACCTACTATAAAATAATGACAAATACCAGCAGTTCAAGATGGCTGCTTTTTTAAATGGTCACATTGAATTCTGCTTTTGAAAGTCAGTTGCCTTCTCAGAGAAGCCAAACTCACTTTCTCTACTGCTTTATCTAAGAATCTATCAAATAGCTGCATTCAGCGAATTCTCAGTAATCGCAGAGTCAGGATTCTTTAAAACCGAACATCTATCTTCTCAGCCTTGTCTTCAAGACTTAGCTTTAAGAATCATATTCAACAAATGTTGAAGTCTGGTTATTATAAACTCAGACTGATGAGACACTTAAATATGTCCTGGATAAGAACGACTTTTGTACAGTGATCCAGGCCTTTGTGTTGACCATTGTCAACTATTGTAATTCTTTGTTTGTTAGATTGCTAACAGCTTCCCTGAGAACAGTATAAGGTCTTCAAAACTCAGCAGCTCACCTTATATCATAAGGGCAGCACTGGAAGCATATTTACATATGTCTGCAGGAATTAACTGGCTTGTTGTGAGGTACTGCACTGAATTTAAAATCCTGGTGTTGATTTTTAAGGTCTTGAAAATGGATGGGCCTTCCTATTTATCAAATTTGTTGGAGTTATATGTTCCTAGCCATACATTAAGATGGTAACTTTTAAACAACCCACACAGGCACACATATATCCATGTATGTCTGCTTGTGCCAAAGGACATGCATGGTATAAAAAAGGCTGAAGGCTCAGGCATGTGCGCACCATTTTATATGGACATGCGCATATGAATGCAAATGCCACCTTTACCACATAAGTGGAGGAATTTTATAAGGGACGCACGCCGAAGCCATGAAACCTTGGGGTAACCATAGACAAGTCTTACAATGCCCTCTCATATTTCTACCACTATAAAAAATTCCTTCTTCAAACTTCAAATGTTGAAACGTCTCTGTCCCCTTCTATTTGCCGATGACTTTCGTACTATTTTACAATCTCTTATTCTCACCGGTTTAGAGTATTGCAACACCCTCTATCTTGGGCTTCATGACAATGCACTTCATCCGTTATAATTAATTCAAAACACTACTGTGCATTTTCTAATTGGCACTTCCCGGAAAGAACATATCACTCCAATTCTTTATTCATTACATTGGCTACCAGTTCATTACAGAATCCAATTTAAAGTCCTATCTATCTTACACAACCTAATACACAATGACTCCTCTATATGGCTTTGCTCTCTACTCCATATCTATCAACCTAGCAGGCATTTATGGTCTCTACATAAAAACCTCCTGGAAATTCCATCAGTACGCTTAGCAAGACTAGACATCACTAGAAGGCACGCACTCTCAGTAGCTGGTCCCACACTCTGAAATTCCATCCCAGATCACTTAAGACAGCTCACTTCACATAAGGAATTCAAAAATAATCTAAAGACCTATCTATTTGCTCTGGCATTCAGATCAATCTCTGACTCTCGGTAGGCAGCTTCAGAGTTTGCTTCATCTTACACAACTCCCTAATATTTGCCAGGCTCCAGACCCTAATCATGCCCTTTTATCTTATAATTTTTAAGTCTTATGTTTTATGGTATGTCTTTTATGTATATTTTATTATGTATATTATCAATTGTAAACCGTTTTACCCAACATTTGTTGTAAAAGTGGTATATAAACTCTTTTAAATAAATAAATGAACACTAATTTTCCTAGTTTGTTTCTAGATTGGAAGTCCTATCCCTTAACTGGGCAAACTCCCTAGGTTCTTAGCCTCCCTTTTCCCCATTAGCCCCAACCCTTAAAACCCTGAGGACTAGCCTAGTTTTTTTCATTTTATTACTTACCCGCCATCCATAGCAGTAGTAAAAAGTTACGTGGCAGGGGACCCTGGTACACGCACATTTCATGTTAAAGACCCAGATTGCCCATGACCTGCCCTTGCCCCGTCCAGACCACACCTATGCTCCACCCCTTTTTTGGGTTCTCTCACTTGTGCCATACCTGGAGATACAAGCATACATGAGCGCCTTTTAAAATCTGTGCGGTATGCGCCGGCCGGACATACTTGCATATCTCCTGGCTTTGGCACACGCCGGGCTTTTAAAATTCATCTATATGGTCACAAGACAAAATTCTTTTGGTTATTCCAACAATTAGGGCAACATGATTACAGGAGACATTTTAACAAGCTTTTTTGTAATAGGGCCAAAATTATGGAATTCTTTGCCTGATACTTTGCATACTATCAATGAAATACACATTTATAGAAAGCAGCTGAAAGCCCACTTGTTTAAGCAAGATTTTATCATGTAAAGTAGGTCCTGTTTTGTTCTAATGATGGCAAGGGAAATGATGTTTTAAGCTGCCTAGCACGAATTTTCGATATAAGCCGAATATAAACATTTTTTTTAAATAAACAAAGAGAAAATTGCAAGAGGACCTTGAAAGACTGAAGACTAGGCATTCAAATGGCTGATGAAATTTAATATGAATAAGTGCAAAGGAAAAGGACCTGGATGTCATAGTGCGCAAGACTTTGAAATCCTCAGTTCAGTGTGTGGCAGCAGTCAAAAAAGCAAACAATGGGCTAGATTCATCAAACTGTTGCATGCAATAGGAAGAGGGGCGTGTTTTATGGTAATAGCCTATTTATAACAGGAAGGAAAGGAATGAAGAATAAAAACCTAATACTTTTGTATTTCTTCATGGTGAGGCCACACCTGGAGAACTGTGTGCAGTTCTGGTCTCTACATCTCAAAAAAAATAAGATATAGTTGCACTGGAAAAAGTACAGAGAAGGACAATGAAATTGATAAATAGGATGGAATGGCTCCCCTATGAGGAAAGGATAAAGAGGTTAGTGCTGTTCAGTTTGGAGAAAAGACGGCTGAGAGGAAATATGACAAAGGTCTATAAAATCATGAGTGGAATAGAACTGGCAAAAGTAAATTGGTTATTTACTTTAAAAAAAAAATACAAAGACTAGGGGACACTGAATGAATTCAAGTAGCATATTCAAAACAAATTGGAGGAAATTATTTTCCACTCAACACACAATTAAGTTCTAGAATTCAATGCCAGAGGATGCGGGTAAGGCAGCTCTTGTAGCTGGGTTTAAAAAAAAGGTTTGGACATGTTCCTGTAGGAGAAGTTCATAAACTGTTATTAACCAAGTAGACTCAGCAGGTAATTTTAAAAGGAGTTACAGGTGTAAATGTAACATATCATCATAGCAATTTTAAAAAGCCATTTATGCATGTGAATATCCTATGGACATTCAATGAAATATTGTAGCAATTCTGAAAAGCCCTCTTACATTTTTATATTTTTTTTATATTTTATATTTTTTTTATATTTTTTTTCTATATAATATTTATTACTACATTACTATGTTTAATTGGTTATCTATTCTATTTGTTCTATAATTTATTGTTAGTTCTATTGTTACCTGTTTTATTGTTCAACTGTTCTATGTAAAGCCCACTACTCTTTTTGGGCATTTAAAAGTTGTATGTAAACCGGATTGATTTGTAGTTCCTACAAGAACTTCGGTCTATAAAAATTAAAAATAAATAAATAAATAAATAAAGTACATTTACATAAGTAAAACCCAATTTAAAACATGTAAATGCTTAAGGAACAGCCACTACTTATCAAGGTGCAATAGCAGCGTGGATCTATTTATTGTTTGGGATCTTGCCAGGAACTTGTGACCTGGATTGGCCAATTTTGGAAACAGGATACTGAACTTTATGGACCCTTGGTCTGACCCAGTATGGTAATTCTTATGTTCTTCTGTTTAAAGTGAAGGAATATGCAGAGAATTAGGAAAAAGCAGAATTCCTTATTGGAGAAGGGTCAGGATTAGGACCACAGAAAACAGACACAAATAGAATTGGAAGTGAAGTAAACCAAATGATTTTCTGAAAACTGTGTCTGTGAGGAGCCAGATAAAATGATGGGGCCAGACAGGATACATTCAAGGGTATTAAGGGAACTAAGAGAAGTTCCAGCAGCTCTGCTGGATGACCATCTCAATAAAGAGTCAGGAGTAGTTCTGGAGATCTGCAGAAGTGGTTTCTCTTCACAACAGTGGAAGTAACTAGGATCCTGGGTACTACAGGCTGGTTAAATCTGACCTCTGTAGGGAGTAAATAAATGGAATCGCTGCTAAAAAAGGACAGTGCGGTTTCTGGAATCCAATTTATCTTTATTGCTTTTCATTATCAGAAACAGGACATGTGAAAAAACGCTAATATTAGTACCCCTATATCCAGAAAGTATCAAAATGGAACAAACAATAATCAGTGTTAGAATTACAACATTAATATTTGATAAAGAAGCAGCTCTCATCACAGCACAAAGAGTTAATTTACACCAATCCAAAAACTGTTCCCTAAATCCCACCCGACGTGACCCCCCACTTTACCTACCTGGAAGCAATTGTCACTCTACCCCACTGCAATTATAACAAACAAAAACAACAACCAATAGGCATAGGATTTAACCAAGCTTATCTCTCATTTCTGCAGGTAACAGAAAAAAGAACGGCTCCCAAATGCTGCAGAAACCATGAATAGAATTAAGACGTAAAGGGTCCGCAGATTTATATTCTAGCAAGAATGGTGATCAGAAAAAGGGAGGTGATATTGTCCCTGTACAGGTCTTTGATGAGACCTCATTTGGAATACTATGTACAATTCTGAAGATCACACTTTCAAAAAAATATAAACTGGTTGGAGCTGACCCAGAGGGTAGCTATTAAAATGGTCAATGGTTTTTGCCATAAAGCATATGGGAACAGTCTTAAAGATCTAAACATGCTAAACATGTATCGTCTGAAGGAAATGTGGAATAGGGGAGATATGACATGGCAATTAGAGATGTGATTCGGCCGAACCTTTCGGTTTGGCCTTTGATATCAGCCCACCGCAGGAAATTTCGTTTTCCCACAGTTCGGGCCGATTTTATTTCGGCTGCCCCTGAAACAATACCAGAAACCCGCCCCAACCCTTCAAATTTAATTAGAATGGGGTTGTGAAAAAAAACAAAAACAAAAACACCCAAACCCACCCCAACCCTAATTGCAACCCCCCCCAAAACTTGCCGAAATTTCCTGGTGGTCCAGCGGGGGTCCTGGGAGCAATCTCCCACTCTCGGGCCATCGGCTGCCAGTAATCAAAATGGTGCCGATGGCATGGGCCATCCATTGCTCCTACCATGTGACAGGGGCTGACCAATGGCACCGAATGCCCCGTCACACGGTAAGGGCAAAGGACCATCGGCGCCATTTTGATTAGTGGCAGCCGACGGCCCGAGAGGGGGAGATTGCTCCCGGGACCCCGCTGGACCACCAGGGTCTTTCGGTAAGTTTGGGGGGGGGAGGTTGTAATTAATTAAATTTGAAGGGTTGGGGTGGGTTTGGAATTTGTTTGGTTTTTTTTTTATGTGCCCTTCCCCCCCCCCCCCCAAAATGATAAGAAAACCACACAAAATTTCATGGGTTTTCTTATTTTCGTCACCACCCCCCCCCCCCCCCGAAACGCAACGAAATAGGGAATATCGTCTCTATTCCCTATTTCGTTGCAAATGAATGCACATCCCTGATGGCAATGAATACTGGCCTCTAAATGGCACTGAAGCCACCTATGTTCAGACTACTCTGGACAAGTGACAGGATCTGAAAATCCCTGCTAGCTGACAACCTCCAAGTTATTCTGCTAAATAATTAGCCAAATAAAACTTAGCCAGATAACTCAGGGGCATTCCAGGGGCATTTCAGGGTAGAGTTAAGTTAGTCTGGTTATGCCATAGAACCATCCTAAAAGTTAGCCAAATAAAGTTATCTAGCTATCTTTGATAGTTTGGTATATTCATTAGTACCACCACATTGCTAAATATCCTGACAGGTAATTTTATTTGGCTAACTTTGCTGACAAGACCAGCGGCTAAAACTTAACTCCTTAAATACCTCTCAGATATCAATGCACAGGAGATGGGCCTCTTTCAACAGAAAGAAAGCTCTGTAAAAGAGGTCATGGGATAAGGTTGAAAGGGAATAGACTCAGGAGTTATCAAAGGAACTAGTTCTTTACAGAAAGGTTGATGGATACAATAAACAGCCTCTCAGTGTTGATGGTGGAGAAGAGGGCAGCATCTGAATTCAAGAAAGCATGGGGGAAACACAGTGATCTCTAAGCGAGTGGTAGGGACTGTAGTGCTGAGCAGCTGGTGTGGATGGACAGACTACATATGGTGTATGGTCTTTTCCAGCCAGCCCCTTTCAATGTTTCTACATCTCTAGACTGTCTCTAACTGTGTGACCAACTTCATCACATGTGCACAAATTAACTTTAATTTCTGTTGAGTGAACCAGGAGTCTACAATGGTTAACAGGAGATACTAAAATAAAACAAATCAGTAATGTCATGATGTGTGCTGGCTATGCTGCTGTGGTATATAAAGATGCCTGAGGACACATGAGCACATTAGCTGCTACAGATGGTTACTATGGAGACCAAATAATATACAGACAGGGTTTATGAAGTATAATGCATGTAATACCAAGTTAAATATTGTTCAAGATAAATGTATTCCTAGCTTTTTTTTTTTTTTTTTTTTTAAGCAATCACTGGGCATTCTTGCAGTATAAATAAATACATGTTATCTAGCTCAGCATTCCCTAACCCTGTCCCGGAGCCACACCTAACTGGTCTGCTTTTCAGGATATCCGTAATGAATATGCATGAGAGATATTTGCATACACTGGAAACCCAGTCTAAGCAGCTGTCTCTCATGCACATTCATTATGGATATTCTGGGAACCAGACTGGTTAGGTGTGCTTCTAGGATTGGGCCGGGAAATACCAATCCAGTTGTTGTGTGGAGTGACTACATTAATATATTAAGCTTGAAATTCTCACTGTGGAAAGCATATCTGACTTGACAAAAAAAAAAAAAAAGTGAAAATTGGCACGTCAATCATATATTAGTATTGCTGAAAACACTGAGATATTAAGGTAAACTAATGATATATTAGTATTGCTGAAAACACTGAGATATTAAGATACCCATCATCTCTATTCCGATGTGCTTTTTTTTTTGTGTGTGTGTGTGCGCGCCTGGGGATGTAAGAATAAACTAGAAGGAACACATTATACCTCTTGGTCATACAGTAATAATATTACAATATTAACAGCAACCAACATGGAATAAAGCAAGGGAAAAAACAGATGAGTAGGCATTTACAAACAGTATATTTTTCCTTACAAAGTTCAGGTGAGATTAAAAAAAAACAGCATTACTGCTGCTGACTAGCAGAATATAGTTTATGGCACTGCTATCTATCATGCTGGATGTGATTAATGGCAGCACACAGCTAACTTTAAGAGAAAAATGTCTTTGACACCTCTTATTATAAAATGGTAGACATATGGAATAGCACTGTGGGTCTCCAGGGTGGTCCAGGTTTAGTTGCCTGACCCAGGTATATAACTGGTCTCCTCTTAAACAAAGGGTAAGACTGGTAAGTGCATCAAGTTTATTTAACCAGCACATTCGTTTGCCCAGAGTCAAATCAGAGAAAATGAACACAAACAGACTTTCTCAGATTTTTAACAAAATGTCCCCTCCTTTCACGTCCCTTTAGGCTGGTCAGTAGGAGATCTGACTCCCTGACCCAAACTTTCAATTTTCTTTTGTTGTCATGGCAAAGACTTGCCTGGTTGGTAGCTCCAGCCCATCCTCCTCTGTCTACCCCTCTCTTCCCACTGGCTTAGGTTTTAACTGGAACAAACCCCTCTTCCCCATTAGTCAGCAATTCAGTGGTTCCATTTAAGGACTGCCCGTGTTCTCTCCCTGGGATTTTGATGTTGGATGGGTTGCTCTATTCATCCCTCTTACACTATGGCAGGGAGCACTTGCTTCAATTCTCACAATGCTTCCTAGAAGAGTAATTCCGCACTGATATTGTCTTGGTCTGATTTCAGTCTGAATGGCAAAAGGTTACAAAGTAAGGAAGTGTCTCATTATTCAGGTGCTGGAATCATTAGTCTTGTAAGTCATTCTAATGGTTTCGGATCTGTTATCAGTGTGAACCAACGGCCAATAGCAATAGTGTGTCAAGACTCACTTCATCACAAAACCCTCTTCTTCAAACATTGAATATCTAGGTATTAGTTTCCAACTGATATACCTAATCAGGTGTTCTCCACCTTCTCCCTTTTGAATTAGAACTACCTCTAACAATATCTGATGCATCTGTTTCTACATATCAGGCTTTGGAAAAATTGGGACTGTTTAAAATCAATTCTGAGAAGATGATTAGTTTATTTGAGGTTGTAAAAGACTCAATCAGCATCTTTTGACCATTGGACTTTTTCTGAAGCCTTTTTCAGAGTATAAATTAGCTATAATGACAAATTAACCTCAGGAAAAATGGTACTGGTCATTTTGTTTGAGGTATCAGGAGTCAGGTTATGGCCTCCATTTTTCCAGTCTGCAGTTGGACCCATCCTTCATACCCTAGACTAGAGAGTGGACTTTTGATACTTTCAATAAACTTTTGTTGTTTAGCTGTAAGTGAGACTCCTTTAGATGTCAGCAGGACTGCTTGAAGTGGTCCATATATGATGTCCAGTCATCATTGTATCTCACTACATCATCTAAATAGGCTGATATATAATTTAGGTGAATATGGAATACACAATCCATAAGTATCTAGACGGTTGCAGGGCTCCATGCAGATCAAAAGGGAACACTGTAAACTGAAACAAATTCTCTGCTCTGGTAAATGTGTATATTTGGCACTGGCAGTTAAAATCTGCCAAAACCCTTTCATAAGATCAAGGGTGTACGTAAATTTGGCTTCATCATTCTGTGGTATCACGTATACATCCAATTTAGAGATTTCATTGACTTTTCAAAAGTTTACACAGAATTCGATGTTGGAAACTAGCTCAATAGGGTGAGGACAGGTGCCAGTTGATTCTTCTAGGACTCCAAGTTTTACCATCTACCTGACTTACTAGGAGATAGTTCTCTTCAGGATTCAGGAAACAAGTAAGGTTCATCCATGAGGATGTCATATTGAAGGCCTTGTGTCCCTCTAGCATCCTTTATGGCATCTTAATTCCTATTCATCTTGTCTTTTCTTTTGTAGTCAATTCGACCCCTAAGGTGATCTCCTAGGATGCCTGACAGGAAGGGAGCTTGAGTGCAAATCCATCTTTTTGTCTGGCTGGGATGATAATCCACTGCACCTGGCTTCCCAGTTATTTTGTAGGCACCCGGTTACCTGATTACTTTCCAAAGAAGTTAGGAGAACCAGGATTCATTACCATTCTGCATGGATCTTGTAGCCACTAACCAAATATACAGGAAAAGTCAAATCTTCCTTGATGATGTTTTTCTTACTCAGCTACGATGCTCCTGCATTTGTATGATAGTCTACAATATTTCTTCCAGTACTGGATTTCTCCCCATTTCTTTGAAAATGTTCAGAATACCCCATGGTCTTCATCCATAGAGAAGGTTTAAAGGGAAGAAAGATCTTGAACTCTGGGGCACTTCTTGATTGCCCAGAAGAAAATAATGTAGTATATGGTCCTAATATTTTCCATCAATCATGAAAACCCTTTGCAACATCTGTTTCAGGGTCTTGTTGAAATGATCAACAAGGACATCCATTTTGGGATGGTTCATTAATGTTTTAAGAAAGATAACACCTTAGTTGTTATAGACTTGCCTCATATTCTTTAACATAAAGGGATGCCCTGATCTTTTAGAACTTCATTTGAGTATGTCCAAATGTGAGAATACCTCAATCAGTGCAATTACTTTGATCTTGGTTCTCATACTGAGGAGAGAGGTATGGCTTTGGATATCTAATGGCATAGTTTAGAAGTACTAATATATATCATTAGCCATGGGCAGATCTTTCTATTAGCCCCACCATGTCCCTGACAATCCATTCAAATTGAGTTCCAATGATGGGCAAGGTTATCAATGGGGCTACAGATGATTTCTATGGAGGTCAACTGGCAGGTGTGCAGGAGCAACAGAAATTTTCTATTTGTTGGTAGATACTCAGCCAGTAGAAATGGAATAGTATCCTCTCCTATTTTGTTGGCCCCTAAATGACATCAGTATATGGTTATGGACTTGTCGTTGGTAAGGATGTGGGATGATCAACTCTCACTATGCCTCTTCCAGATCCCCCAAACTACTCTGAATGATAAATTATTTTTCAGGGAAAAGAACATTAGACTTAAATTCCTCTATCTTTCTAGTTTGCTTATTTGTTGTATGTCTCTTAAACAGTTTTAAGGGAAGGATATGATAGAGGTCTTTAAGATCATGAGAGGTCTTGAACAAGTAGATGTGGTTATTTTCACTTTCGAATAATAGAAGGACTAGGGGGCATTCCATGAAGTTAGCAAGTAGCACATTTAAGATTAATCGGAGAAAATTCTTTCACTCAACGCACAATAAAGCTCTGGAATTTGTTGCCAGAGGATGTGGTTAGTGCAGTTAGTGTAGCTGGGTTCAAAAAAGGTTTGGATAAGTTCTTGGAGGAGAAGTCCATTAATGGCTATTAATCAATTTTACTTAGGGAATAGCCACTGCTATTAATTGCATCAGTAGCATGGGATCTTCTTAGTGTTTGGGTAATTGCCAGGTTCTTGTGGCCTGGTTTTGGCCTCTGTTGGAAACAGGATGCTGGGCTTGATGGACCCTTGGTCTGACCCAGCATGGCAATTTCTTATGTTCTTATGTTCCTTTGACCTTACCAAAACACCTCTAAGTTACTCAATTGGTCTCTCTTCTGGTGGAGGGGGGGATCAGGTGCCCTTCCTATTCTTGGTTCTTCACTACTGCTCTAACCCTCTCTCTTTTTTATTGCCACTTCTCTTGGCATTGTTCATTCAACAAATTCCATATCATGAAAATCCATGTATAAATAAGGGCCTTCCAATCAAAATTCTTCCATCTCTAGCTCCTTTCCTTGTGTATTGCTGATCATGGTAAAATCCTGTATAGTCCTTTTTGGGGACTTAACACCTTAGCTTCTGAATAACTATTCCATGAGTTTTTCCCCAAAGAAAAACTATAGTCACTTCTTGCTTGTAGGTGAAGTTACTTCTTTTTAGCATACAGATTTAGTCTTTATACTTTCTGACTCCACAACCATGCAGCCCACTCCACTGAGATGTAAGCTGTCTTGCTCAGAAGGTCTTCTTCAGCCAGGCTATAGTACTGGTGGGTAATTTTCAGGTTAGTGTTCATAGACTCACCTAGCTGGAAGGTATAACCAAGGGCAATGTGGCCCCCAACCACCACAGTTGTAATATTGAAAAGATTCCAATGCGAATAGGCATCCCCACCACTGGAGACACTGGGGACATCTGTAGGGTCTTAGCATACTCTGCATATCCTGCACTATTTGGGCCAGGGATGTTTGCTGCTGAACCATCCTGTCCTGAAGGCCCTGCTGTTGGGCCCACCGGATCTGGTTGACTGGAGTCATTATTGGCATTCTATGAAGACATGCAACAACCTCTCCATAGTTTCCCTTGCAACTGATCCTCTCTGTGCCCCAAGAGTCAATTTCCAGAGGATGCATAGATAAGGAGAAGGAAATCTTAGGAAACCAGGAAATATTTCTGTTTCCAAACTATGGTGCTGGATAGTTCAGTCCTTCCCCTGCTGAGACCATGCAGATTCAGTTTCTGCCACTGTTTGTAGGCTACTATGGTGGCCCAGACTTAGAAGGCTGACCCATATAATTGGTCTCTTCTGAAAGGAAAGGCTGGTAGCTGGTTTAAATGTATTTGATCAGTGAGTCTGTTTGTCTAGCAATCTAATCAGAGAAAAGGATAAATAAACAAAAATATACAGGTATCCCCTCACTCAGCAGGTTCTCAATCAAATGTTGCTGGCTTATAAATAGTCCCTTTAGGCTGTCCATTAGGTGGGTCTAGCTCTGTCAGTTCCGGATCCAGCCTTTTAATTCCCTTTTATAGTGGCAGTTCCTTGACTCTTTCTAATTTAGTTCTCTCTAATAGTTCAGTGATTAGAAAATTGTCTTCTCTGACTCTCTCAACTAGTTTGCAAGTAACCTAGAGCAAGGATTCTCTCTTAAGTATATTTATACAGCACTGCATATGCCTAGCTGGGCTATAGAAATGTTAAGGTAGTAGCTCCTAGCATGATTTTATAGTCATGGCAAAACTTTGGCAGTTTGGTGGCTCCAGTCTATCCTCTTTTCTCTCTGCTTTACTGTCTAGGTGTTATGGTTTTGAAGAATTAGTGAACCCCGGGCCGAGGTGAGGAGTCTCCACCCACAGGGAGGAGCCCTGTGGGCCTCACCATCGGTAGGCATGGTCTCAGCGATGTAGGACACAGCTGTGAGAGAGACTTTATTAAGGAGAGAATAAATGTACATAACCCGAGGAGCAGGAAATGTAATAAAACACAGTCTTTAAGTAAATACTGTAGTCAGGATGATGATGTAGATACAAGGGGCCTGTGGTGGCCCACAGCGCGGGGTACACCCGGGGATTCCTGTAAGCTGATGTAGATACCTCTGAGTGCAGATCCTGTAGAGGCACGCAGCGCAGGGTATGCCGTGGATACTGAACTAGAAGACCGAGGTCGGTGATACAGGAACCAGGTCGTAGACTCTGTATAGATGGTAGTATCCTGAAGCACAGATAGAGTAGCGAAAACAGACTGAAGAACGGTAGTGACCTGAGAAACAGGGTACGCTGTGGAATCTTCAGTAAGGTTGACAGAAGTTGAAGAGTTTACTCACACAAGGAAGTCCCAGCAGAGATACCCAAGCAGCGGGTCAGGAAGTCTCAGGCAGGTCTGCCCTCCAAGAAGCGGATAGCCAAGATGCGAAAGAGCCCCCGAGGAGCGGGTACTCATAGCGTCCGAACGCCAGGAGAGTCTGGAACAGAAGATCCAAATTAGAGCAGATTTAACAAGCGAGAAAACTCCTTGCTAACTCGTCTTAGCAATGGGCCAGTCAGTAGAAGTACACAGCGGTGTTGATGTCATCGGGAGGGGACACCCCCGAGGTTCCCGCCATGACGTATTCATAAGGAGGCCCTGCGCGCAGGTGTCTAAGTGATACCGGAAGGAAGATGGCACCCACGCTGTCCTGGGGACGCCAGAGGAGTCTGTGTTGGTTGGCAGACGCTGCCATTCTCCCAATGATTGACAGTGCAGGGGAAAAAAAGAGGTGAGCATGAGAGGTCGCAGACATCTGTGACCGACACGGGAGCAACATTAGGTAGGGTTTTAACTTGTAACAAACCACCTCCCTGTGAGAATCAGCAAATCTATGGTTGCTTTTAAGGTGAGCTGCCCAGGTTCTTTCCCTGGGTGTACCTGTCTCTCCGTTCATCCTATTCTTTATCTTTACAGGCAAATTGTGTTTCAGAAAAGCAGAAATCTAATGCAGCCCTTTATGGGCTTGAAATGGTGCTGCAAGTTTGACCTGTAAAGGCAAACAGTCTTAGAAAGCAATCCGTGCAAAAGTCTTTCATACAGACAAGTATTTAAAAAATATTAAGGTGTGTTAACACCTTCCAGGTACTTGGGTTCTTTACCAAACTACCATCAAGCTACAGGAAAACTACAATTTTGCTTGGAGAACTATTTCACTCAAAACTACTGTGTTACAGAAACTGGAAAACTCGAACTTGTAATAGCTCTTTCCTGTGAAATGTGACATCCACAGAGCTTGTATCACCTAGCTTATTACAACTATTTGGTTCTTTCAATGCTTCTAGAGAAACCTTTTATATTGTGTGCCAATAGGACAGCAATATACAAAATAGGCTTCATTTAATTTTGCCACAATGTTTTTCAATCCCATTGTAAAATGTATTCCACAATAGTCAAAGAGAAGCCAGAGGTAAAACTCAGCTCGTAAGAAAATTAATGGAGAACTATGCTGTACACTGTTGCCATATTTCCAGTGTTTGACTTCCCATTTGCTGATTTTCTGTGGTTTTCATTCATCAAAACAAATACAAATACTGACAAATTTTCTTCCTGCTTCTCAATCAGGTCCTCCCCAAATGAGCACTGTCACTTAATCACATGAATGTTAAAGTTAATAAGCATTTGACTGAAAATATTTTTGTAATTTGTTTCCTTTGAATGACACTAGCATTAAAAAAGTATTTTCTATGCAGTGTCTAACTTTAAAACAAAGCTCTCTTTAGAATAAATATATCTATATTGAAAACTGTAATCTATACATTCTCACTACAGTACATTTAACTTGGGCAGGACATATAGATATAGAAAATCAAGATTAACTATAAATTCTCATGTACAAATGCAGACATGACAGTTTTTCTGTCCTTAACAGCAAGAGACAAGCAGTCAGAGGAGTTGGGCAATACAGCCATAAGTGAAACTGTGAGCAATCGGCTATAAACTTATCTTAATGACCCCCTTCAACTAGCAAACCGTCTTGCAGGGATGTTGCCCAACATGAGTGGGTTGACATTTGTACAGAAAAGAGAGAGGGGAAATGACTGAATTAGGGAAAAGGCTACCAAGAAGAAGAGTACCAAGCTGGGCATTAGCTCATATTCATACACTGGCACAACATTTTAAGTCAGCCTAAATAGGAATATCAGATGCCACTTTCTTGACTTAGACAAGACCTAGTGCTAAACAAAAAGTTTATTTTCAAATAGCCTACATAGCGATAAAGTCTGCAGGTACTTATTCACATAAATGATGTACATTGCGAAGTGCCGAAAAGCAGAATCTAAAAAGTCTAAATATATAAATAAATAATACATCTGATTTGAAAATTCACGGGTTATCCCGCTACGCGCATGGGCATATATGTTCCCAAGCACATGCAACTCTGTACATGTAGATTTACATGAATACTTTTGAAAATCAAAATGCTAAATATTTTAAATAAATACAAAAATACTTTCCCTGCCCCCCATTACTCCTCTTCCACTGCTCACACACAGGCCGATACAGTACAGTGCGCTCCGACGGAGCACACTGTTAACCTGTCATTGGACGCGCGTTTTCCCTTACCCCTTATTCAGTAAGGGGCGGAAAACGCGCGTCCAACCCGCCAAACCTAATAGCACCCTCAACATGCAAATGTATGTTGAGGGCACTATTAGGTATTCGCGCGCGATTCAGAAAGTAAAATGTGCAGCCAAGCCGCACATTTTACTTTCAGAAATTAGCGCCTACCCAAAGGTAGGCGCTAATTTCTTCCGGCACCAAGAAAGTGCACAGAAAAGCAGTAAAAACTGCTTTTCTGTGCACCCTCCGACTTAATATCATGGCGATATTAAGTCGGAGGTCCCGAAGAGTAAAAAAATGTTTAAAAAAAAGAAAAAAAAAATTTGAAGTCGGCCGGCAGCTGTTGGGTCAAAAAACAGATGTTCAATTTTGCCGGCGTCCGGTTTACGAGCCCTTGGCTGTCAGCAGGCTCGAGAACCGACGCCGGCAAAATTGAGCGTCGGCTGTCAAACCCGCTGACAGCCGCCGCTCCTGTCAAAAAGGAGGCGCTAGGGACGCGCTAGTGTCCCTAGCGCCTCCTTTTGCCCGTTTCTACCGCCAGGCCTCATTTGAATACTGTATCGCGCGCACAGGCGAGTGGCCTGTGTGCACACTGGGAGAGTGGGCGTTCGCCTGCTCTCCCGCAAACTTTACTGAATCGGCCTGACAGTAGACTCTGGTTGATTTTCTTTTTTTTTTTTTACAATTTAAATTTTATTGTGGTAAATGTAGAATAGATATATCCAGCAAAACATCCTTAGCGCATAACATAACACACAGTGGGGCAGATTTTAAAAGGGGTACGCGCGTAAGATACGCGCGTACCCCCCGAAAACCTGCCCCAAGCTCCCCCTGCGCGCGCCGAGCCTATGTTGCAAACGCTGCCAACGCGCGCAAAGCCCCGGGACGCGCGTAAGTCCCAGGGCTTTCCTGGGGGCGTGTCGGGGGGGGACGTGTCGCGACCGGCATGCCATCGGGGCATGTGCCGCGGCCGGCGCATCATCGGGGGCGTTCCAGGGGCATGGCCGCGGCCTCCGGACCAGCCCCCGGAGTGGACCATGGCGCGCCGGCAGCCGGCCCGGCGCGCGCAAGTTACGCCTTCCTCAGGTAGGTGTAAATTTTGCGATAAAGGTTTGGGGGGAGAGGAAGGTGCGGGGGGAGGTGGAAGGAAAGTTCCCTCTGAGGCCGCTCCATTTTCGGAGCCGCGTGGCTCAGCGAGCGCAGGCTGCCGATTTTGCACAGCCTTGCGCACGCCGACCCCGAATTTTAAAAGATACACGCGGCTACGCGCATATCTATTAAAATCCGGCGTACTTTTGTTTGTGCTTGGTGCGCGAACAAAAGTACGCGCGGGTGTACTTTTATAAAATCTACCCCAATTAATTTTACATACAGACTGTATCCTCTCATCCCCCTCCCCCCCACCCCGAACAGCAGCAGCATAACATAAGGTATAATAGAAAGCGTATAGGTAACTTCTACCAATAGCAGAATCCTGAACATAAAAGCGGAAGAAAAGCATTTTTATCAACTCCTCGTATTCCATAATCAGCTTTCTGTTGGTCCTTTCAAGCTACATAGAGAAACCACATCACCTCAAAGTTAGACAAAGTATTCTTCCGTAGAGCTGTAGTTTTTTTTAGCCTATACAGTATATCTGATGTAATCTCTTATGAACCTCAGACAGAGGAGGTGCCTCCCTTTGCTTGCAATGGAGTGGAGCCTCAAAATGGGCTGCTAGAATGGGTCTGCTTGGGGGACTGGAATGCCCAGTAGGACACATTTAGGAAAGCTAACATTATCAAAGCCTGTGATAGTTTCTAAGAAGGAAAAGATCTTCTTTCAAGAGCTAATTATTCCCACCAAATATGGAAAAAAGTAAATTTGTTCTCTATCTGTGGATACGCTTAATGCAGATGTTCAAGCGATAAGTACCAACATAGCAACACTTTATAGGCATTTTCTACAAGCGCAGATGAAAAAGCGCATTTACCAGTATGAATGAAAGAAAGGTCCCACTCAAATTCTAAGAGGAGTGGGTTGGGGGTTCTTGGAGTTGAAGATTTAACAAGGCATATAGTTTTGAAGTGGTTTCTTTCATGTTAGCTTATGCATTCAACATTTCTAATCACATCTGTTCTCATAAAATACCGTATTTGTGCATAGGAATAGAAGTCCTATGCAGGTAGATCATATTTGTTGGTCAGGGCATCAAAGCTCAAAAACTCCCCTCCTCCCCACAATTGTTCCATCTGGAACACTCCATGATCTCGCCATCTCTCCACTATCACTCCTAATGGTAAGCCCAAAGAAAAAGCAGAGTTATGAAAAAGGCAAGAACTATAAAAATAGTCTCTCTGGCCAACTATCCTTGTACGCCATTGAGACCAGATTCTCAGCTGCTGCGGGGGGAACCAGCTGTAAAGGTCTCCATGTTTTTTTAGGCTGCCATGACAATACAGGCAAGGGCATGGGGCCCAATCAAGTTTGCTCCAATTTCACCCATTGCTTCATCTCTCCCTTTTTGTTCCAATCTACTATTGTACGCAATTGAAAAGCAGCATAATACCATTTTAAGTTGGGCACTCCCAGTCCCTCTCTAAGTTTTGGCTAGTATACTGCATTGCGGGATACCCTGGGTGGTCTATGTCACCATATGAAATAATACATTTTCTTTTGCCATAGCTTCAGCATTATATTTGATACCTGCACTGGCATGGTTTGGAATAAATACCCGGCCACGGAAGAACATTCATTTTCACCGTGGCTATTTTCCCCAACCAGGAAAAACCATATTGTTCCCACTTCTCCACATTCTTCAGGATACTATTTATCAGCAGAGGATAGTTTGAGTTGAAGAATTCTTCCACCTGATTATTCAGATACATCCCCAGATACTTTATCTTCTGCCTAGCCCATTTAAAGGCAAATCTCTGCCTTCAGGCCGACACCTGATTCATGGGAACAGTTAAATTTAATATCTCCAATTTGTGGAAATTAATCTTGAAGCCGGTCACTTCACTAAACTTTCCCCATCTCTGCTATTACACCCACCAGTGATTGATCCGGTTTTGCTTGAGTGGAGAGGATATCATCCACAAAAAAAACACAGCTTACATTGGCTATCACAAATAGAGGCTCACTGAATAATAGGATCCCCCTACTCTTAATTGCAAATGCCTCCAAAAAGAGCAAAAAGCCATGGAGATAAGAGGCAGTCCTGTCTTGTACCACAACCCACTAGAAAATGTTTTCTGAGTAGCCGCCATTCATCTTAGCTCAAGTTCTAGAATGGTCATAAAGCTTTTGAATCCACTCAATAAAGTGGTTCCCGAAATTCATTTTTCCCAAAACGTTTTTAACAGAAAGGGCCAGTTACATGTCCAATACTTTTTCTGCATTAATAGTGAGGAGTGCTGGAATTTTTTTTTCTTTTTTTCACCCATTATATAATGTCTGCAATTTTATGAACATTAATCAGCAGCCATCCAGGTTGGTATGAAGCTGACCTGATTTCAATGGACCAGGTAGGCCATAACCCCATTGAGTCACTCCGCCAGCACCCTGAGCAAAATCTTGAATCAATATTAGTGAGGGATATAGGCCTATATGATCCGCAATGGGTCGGAGCCCTTCCTGCTTTATCGATGATAGATATTCTTACTACATTAGCTCCAGGAAATAAGGAACCGCCACGTCTGAGATGATTAAACATTTTTGTCAGTGGCCTTATCAAAAGGGGCAAAGTGCTTGTAAAATCTAGCTATGAAGTCATTTAGCCCTGGGACCTTACTGAGTTTAAGTGTTTTGATAACCTGTAACACTTCTAAAGTAGTGATTTCTATATCTAGCAACCTCTGGTGCTCTCCAATTAAGGCTGGTAGCTTTATGGTGCTCAGGTAGCTCTCCATGTCAGCCTCCTTGATATTAATGTTCGCACCATACAAATCTGTGTAAAATTGTGAAAAGCAATTTCTGATATCTGAGGTGGTCGTCAAAAAATCCCCTTCCTTCCCCTTAATTTTGGCCACCTGACTCTGGGTGGTAATCATTTTCAACTTTCACACCTACCTTGTTTCCCCCTTCGTAATGTACTTGGTGAGCCAATTCCATATTTATTTATTTATTTATTTATATTCCACTTTTCACAGTAAACTTCATTCAGGTACTGTAAATATTTTTCTACCTGCAGAAGGCTTACAATCTAAGTTTTTACCTGAGACAATCGAGGGTAAAGTGACTTGCTAAGGTCACAAAGAGCGACAGTGGGACTAGAATCCTGGTCTCCTGGTTCATAGCCTGCTGCTCTATCCACTAGACTACTCCTCCACTCATATTAAGTGTGTCTTTTTATGGGCTGGAACATGTAACACTTAAATCACCCAATTTAAAGATATCAGCTGAGGTTGAAATTAAAGGAGGCCCCCTGCTTGAGGAAGGTCCTCCAGATTGCCATATCATTCAAAGAAGCAGCCTCTCCCCACCCCCGACTGACAATGCAGCCTTTTGCCTTCCTTGCTGCTACCTGGGGTAGTCAACTTGTGCAATGATGCAGCCTGGGGTGGATGTACGGTGAGGATGGTTGCAAATCCTGCGGCTCTCAAGGTCTCCTCCACCTCAAGTACAGTCCTCACTCTTGACACTTCTTTTATAGAGAAGAGAAGCCCAAACAGGTATACCCACCAGTTGTGGATATTTTCCTCACGCAAGATCACTATCACCCCTTTTAGCTCCTGACACTTTTGCAGTGTAGTCGGGGATAAATCGGCAAAACTGCTACCCTGCACCTTTCCCATTGCCAGTCAGGCTGTTTTTGTGCAACATTATAAACCTTTTCTTTCACTGCATACCTGTGGAAACAGGCAATGATATCATGCAACCTGTTATTGCTCCCTGCCTCAGTGCTCCAGTTCTATATTCAGATCCTTGTTCCTCTCCTCGCCTGTACAGGTGGCCATAATTGCTTTACAAATGTCAACAATGGTCCTCATATTGAGAAGACTCTAGTACTCCCTGCAGCCTTAAATTACGATGACAGGACCAATTTTAAATGTCCTCATGTTTCTCGACCAATTCTGCTTGCTCAGACACCCAGTCCTGGTACTGCTCCTTTAACTGCTCTATTATTTCAGATTGAGCATCACGGCTCATGCTTTCCTCCATGAGCCTGGCGATCTCCATCATCTCCTCATGAAACTCTGCCATCATTGCCATAATCTATTTTTGTATTATTTTTTTTTTCATTAGTTTTCATGTCTTGCTGAATTTCATAAACTCATTCCCAAAATTTGATTCTAGTGGGTAGATTGCCTCCACTTGGGGCTTGCACAGGCTCAATGCACTATAGGCCTATTTCTGGTTGGACCCGGCTTACCATTTCTGACATACCTGGCTCCTCATTCATCTCACTGACTATTTTGCTAAAAGAAAACTGCATAAGATCTAGCGCTTTTTTATCTTGGCCACCATTCCCAGTATATAAACATAAGAACATAACATATGCCATACTGGGTCAGACCAAGGGTCCATCAAGCCCAGTTTCCTGTTTCCAATAGTAGTCAATCCAAGTCACAAGTACCTGACAAATACCCAAACATTAGATTAATAAGCAATAGTAGTTTGGGATTTATTGCCGTAATTGCAGTTTATGGATTTTTCCTCTAGGAGCTTCTCCAAATCTTTTTTAAACCCAGTTTAATTCCAGAGCTTAACTATGTGCTGAGTGAAAAAGCGCAGTTGCTTACCTGTGACAGGTGTTTCTCCTAGGACAGCAGGATGATAGTCCTCACATGTGGATGACATCATCCGATGAAGCCCGACATGGAAAATGTTTGTCAAAGTTTTTAGAAGCTTTGATCAGCACACTAAGCATACCCAGCACGCCACTATCCGCATATCCATGTGAGGTCCCCCTTCAGTCTTGTAACATAGAAGGAAAATTACGAGCGAAAAAGTAAAACAAACCGGAAGGAGAACCCAATTCCGTGGGGAGGTGGGCAGCATTCCTGAGGACTAACATCCTGTTGTCCTAGGAGAACACCTGTTACAGGTAAGCAACTGCACTTTCTCCTAGGACCAGCAGGATGGTAGTCCTCACATATGGGTGAATACAAAGCTCCAGACTATGCCTGAGACCAACAGCAACTGAACAAGGTGCCAATGGGCACAACACAACTGCGGCGCTGTAGGTCAGTAGGGGACTGTCTGGTTCCCATGGAAGCATGAAGAGTTGGGTTCAGCCTGGAACAGGTTGCGCTGGATGGAGTGACTAAGAGCACTGTCCTGACGCCCATCTTTATCCAAGCAATAATGAGCCACAAACGTGTGATGAGAACTCCAGGTTGCGGCTCAGCAGATTTTGACGACTAGGACTGCATGTAAATGAGCCACCGACGTAGCCATAGCCCGCACAGAGTGAGCCTTTACTCTGCAGGCTAACAGAAGGCCCACCTGTGCATAGCAGAAAGCAATCCGCAAGCCAATTCGACAAGGTTTGTTTATCCACTGCCACTCCCAGCCTGTTGGAATCAAAGGACACAAACAGCTAAGTGGACTGCTTGTGGTCGGCTGTGCAATCTAGATAGAAAGCCAAGGCCCTTTTACAGTCCAAAGTGTGAAGAGTCCGTTCCCCTAAGTGGGAGTGGGGCCTTGGAAAGAAGGTGGGTAAAACAATAGACTGATTGATGTGAAAATCAGTGACAACCTTGGGCAGAAACTTAGGATACGTACACAGGACTATACGATCATGGAAAAACCTTGTGTAAGGTGAGCACATGACAAGGGCCTGAAGCTCACTGACCCTACGAGTCGAAGTGATCACCACCAGGAATATGACTTTCCAGATGAGGAACTTCAAGTCACATGATTGCAACTGCTCAAAGGGAGGGCGAGTGAGCCACGCCAGGACAACAATAAGATCCAAGGAAGCAACCAGGGGCCGCAGAGGGAAATTCAGCTGGAGGAGGCCCCACATGAAACGGCTTGCTAAAGGCTAGACCGAAACGGGCACGCCAATGACACCCTGATGGTATGCACTAATAGTGCTAAGGTGCACCCTGACAGAGCTGGTCTGAAGCCCAGACTCGGACAGATGCCACAGGTAGCCCAACAGCCAGGGAAGGGGACAAGAGAAAGGATCCAAACCATGTCCCGTTTCCACTTCAGGCTGTAGGACTTTCTGGTGGAAGGTTTCCAAGACACCACCAGGACCTGGGAGACGCAGTCTGAAAGCGCCAAGGGCTGGAGGACTAAGCATTCAACATCCAAGCCATCAGAGCCAACGCCCAGAGGTTCGGATGGTGCAGGGCGCCCTGATTCTGCGAAATGAGATTGTGCGCCATCCCCAGCCGGATGGGTGCCCACACCAACAGGTCCTGCAGAAGTGGGATCCAAATTTGTCAGGGCCAAGAGGGAGCCAAGAGGATCATGGTCCCTCTGTCCTGCTGAAACTTCAGCAGTGTCCTCAAGAGGAGCGGTAGTGGGGGGTACGCATATAGCAGGCCCCTCCCTCAGTGGAGGGAGAAGGCATCATGAGCTGGAGTCCACCCCCCGGCACTAGGGAGCAGAACCTGCTCAACTTGTGGTTGTGAGTGGAGGCAAAGAGGTCCACATCCAGTGAACCCCACCAGCGAAATAGTTCGGCGTCTACCTCCGGGTTGAGGGACCACTCGTGCGGCTGGAAGGAGCTGCTTAAGTGGTCTGCCAGCACATTGAGATGACTGGGTAGGTATGTCACTTGGAGAGACATCCCCTGTGAAAGGGCTCAACTCCACACTTGCACCGCCTGGCCTTCCTGCTTGTTGATATACCACATCGCTACCTGGTTGTCGGTCCAGTTGTTATAAAATCAGCACGCACCTTTAAAAATCTACCCCTTACTGTAATGTGCTTGGTATCTGTGAACTCTTAGTGCTGAGGTGTGGTTCGTACCGCCTAGCGGGCAAGCCCAATAGTTGCATGTCAATAGCTGGCGGATGACTCTGTGGTGGGTCAAGTTGGAGCTTCACCTGTACAAGCCGCCTCCCCTGCAGGTTGAGCCTTTGGGTTCTGGCAGCTGGCAGGACTTAGGAGATCCCTAGGGCATCCAGGCAGATGAGAATCCAGACACAGATAGAGATCAGGACCGGTGACAGACAGGAGACACTGGAAACAGGCCAGAGATTTGGGGCAGGCAGCAGACAAGGCATAGTCAGATCCAAGGCAGAAGGTCAGGTCCAGGCAGCAATCAAGGAAGGTCAAGGTCTGAAGCAGAGGTCAGAATCCAGAAAAGTAAGCCATGAGATAGACAAAGAGAGACAGAACAAGACCAGACCAAGACACGGGCACAGCAGAACAAGAGGGGCATGGATGATGCAAGGCAAGGGTAGGCAGGAACACAGAACAAGGCAAGAAGGCAGGAAGACCAGAACACTAGAACATAGGAACAAAGAAAACAGGAACAAGGCCACATGCATTGAAGACTCAAGGCACAGCAGGAGACCTGCTTCTAAGGCATCTGAAGCTCCTTTGCCGGGGTCTTTTATAGGAGAAAGCCAGTGATATAAACTGGGGCACCCAGCCTAACTTCCCCCCACAGGCCTTTTAAAAAACTGGATGTTGGACTCACGAGCATCTAGGAAGAGGTGGGGGTGAAGCAGTACGGCAGCGTGCATAGCCTCGCTTAGTTGCATGTAGATGCTGATGCAAGGGCCATTGGTGGCATCCTGTGCTTCAATGGCAACTGGTAATGGGGAAATGGATTCTAACTAACCAACAGGGTCCTGACTTTTATGGTCTGGGAAATTGATAAGCATGGGGGCAACCTGCACAGTGCAGCAAATACTACCATAAGCTTGCTGGGCAAACTGGATGGACCATCTGGTCCTTTTCTGCCTTCATTTCTTTGTTTCTATGTTGAGAGCTGGCAGCATTGGCAGCAAGTGAAGTGGCTCAAAGTGCCATCCTACGAGCCTTCAACCATAACATTTACATTACAAGTGGTGGGTTTTTGAAAACTGTCTCCATTGTGAGCTGTTGACAGAAAATAACTGTTTAAATTCAAATGTGCTGAACCCCAAGTAAATTACCTTTATCAGATAAGTTTATCAATGTTTCGCTCCTATAATGGAGAATCTATCACGTATAATGAAAAAAGATACAAATACTATATTTTAGATCCATCATTTCAAATAGTAAAATCAGAAACATTTTTCTGACATTTATTTATTTTATTTATTTGAGTTTTTTCTATACCGGCATTCACGATGGGAATCGAATCATGCCGGTTTACAATTAACAAGGTGTGACAAAAGGAAAATAATAATAACATTAACAGGTGCTAAAAGAAAAAGTAGCAGTTACAATAAAACAGGGACGTAATACAACTTGGAACGGTGAAGAGGAGATAGTAATTTAACAGAGAGAATGAAACCTGCCAAACCTGGCAAAGATGTTGATTACCCTGTAGGGTGGTCAGAGTTTAATTAAGGTGAAATATAGGTTCAGATGGTGTCTGGAAAGGCTTTCATAAACATTTTCATAGACATCATTGTGTCTATGTGGGGGAGGGGGAAGGAGGGGGTGTTTACATCACAGATATATGGCCAAACTGTGTTACACATATAACTGAAATTTCAATGAATTTTCAAAAAGGTTTTACATATGTAAATAGGCTTTTGAATATTGCTACGATATATGCTATATATATATATATATATGAAGGTTAGGAAACCACTCTCTTCACCCAGGAAGCCCAGCGCAGACAGCGAGGCATAAGCTAAGTTAAAATAAAAGCTTAAAAAAATCATCTCCGCGCCAAAAATCGCCGCGATCGGAAGCCCCGCCCGCCGAAGCCAGCCTCCAATAGGAGCCAGCCCAGAGGGGCTTTTAAATCTGATTCAGCCCAGCGCCATCTCCTTTCCAACGCTGCTGCTTCTTGTGGATTAGGCCTGCGCGATCGGCGCCGAGCCCCGCCGGGGGAAGGTTAGGAAACCACTCTCTTCACCCAGGAAGCCCAGCGCAGACAGCGAGGCATAAGCTAAGTTAAAATAAAAGCTTAAAAAAATCATCTCCGCGCCAAAAATCGCCGCGATCGGAAGCCCCGCCCGCCGAAGCCAGCCTCCAATAGGAGCCAGCCCAGAGGGGCTTTTAAATCTGATTCAGTCCGGCGTCGCGCGCCTAAGGAGCGCGACAAAGGGGCCTCTTTGTCGCGCTCCTTCGTCTCAGCCCCGAGGAAGCCCCGAGGCTACCTCCCGGTCCACAGTCCGACTCTATTATCCATACCATCCTCATCTGCCCACCTACCTACATAACATCAGCACCAACAAATCAAAAAGCACAAACATCTCTAAAACGGCTTTAATATTCAAGCCCTAGCTACCTGCAAAGATCTTGCAAACCACACACAGGCAGTGGCTCCCAAGACTCCAAGCTCCAGATCTGCGCAATCCAAGCCATCCTCACAACGAAAGCTCGTGGAAGTACCATAATTTGCCAGCAGACTCCTCAGAGGAACTTTATAGATCCCATTAAACGTCCGCCCAATACCATCAGGTTCTGCAGTCACTCAACATTCGCCCATCATTCTCCGGACTGCACTCGCCCAACATACACTCATCATTCACCCAGCACGCTTCTAACTACATCCGCCCAGCATTCTTCAAACCGCATTCGTCCAGCACTCATCCGACTGCATTCGCCTTGCACTCCTTCTGACCGTAAGATTTCTTCAGTCTTCCACTTCAACCACCTACATCCTAACATGCACTCCCTCACAATTCCCATCATCCACAATCCCAAATGGAGAACACCAAAGCCCCCTACCCCCCCCCCCCCCCCATCACAATCGTCAACAGAGGCTCAGGCCCATCTTGCTGACACCGGTCACTCAATTCCTTGGACTAACTCTCTTCTCACTCACATTGGTTAATGCGCAATCGATCTCTAAGAAAAGTCATATATTCAACGACTACCTATCCGATACAAAACCTGATATCTGTGCTATCACAGAAACCTGGTTAAAACCCTCTGACACTGCTCTAATAAATCAGCTTCCCATCCAGGATTACGATGTTCTCTCTATTCCCAGACCCAAAAAAAGAGGAGGTGGACTTCTCCTTGCAGCCAAAAAAACGCTGGGTCTGACATTGCAGACTTCCAATATCATATCAAAGATTGAATTTGCCCTATTCAACTCAAAACATCTGACGATCGGCCTAATTTATGCTCCCCCCGGATTACTGGAAGCAGACCCATCCTATATCATAGAGCTTACAGCAAAACACCTAAATTCCAGTAAACCTACCATCCTTTTGGGAGATTTTAATCTGCACGTAGATATCCAACCTCATTCTACCAACTGTAAAACTCTTCTCTCCTCTCTCAACAATATGGGTTTCAGACAAATAGTGACTGAACCAACTCACAAAGCAGGCCATACACTGGACCTTATCTTCATAAATGAAGGAATCACAACCCACACCACTCCAACTTGCACTCCGATACCGTGGTCAGACCACCGAATCATATCATCGGTGTTAAAAATAAAAGAACTTCCACCACAATCCACTCAACCAATAACTATATCGTTCAGGAAACAGTGCTCAGGAGACCAACTCAGTGAACACCTTGCTAAGGAACTAGAGCACCTAGACCTCTCCGACGCAAACTCAGCAACTTCATCATGGACCAACATCACTAAAAAGGTTGCAGATCAAATATGCCCCATGACAACTAAATCTATCAATCCAAACAAAGACAACAGGAGACCCTGGTTCACACCGGAGCTAAAAAAAACATAAACACGAGTTGAGATGCAAGGAACAAAATTGGCGAAAAAATCCATCTTCAACCACCCTCCTCATCTACAAATCATGCCTTAATTCATACAGAAACAACATCAACACAATAAAGAGAATATTCTTCTCCAAAAAAATCCACCACCTCATTTTCGATTCAAGAGCTCTTTTCTCCTATGTATCATCCCTCACAAAACCCCCGGCGACTACCATTCCAGACGATCAAGCACTAAATAAAGCGAACGAGCTGGCAGACTTCTTTGACAACAAAATCACCTCACTCCTAGCCCCCCTCAAGGGACCATCTACACATCCAAACCACGTATTTGGTTTACAACCACTACTCCCAATAGATCAACAACCATCGCAACCAACCGTCCAACAACTTAACACCTCACTAACAATACTCAACACTTTTGAGCCCACATCCACATTAGAAATAGAGAATATCCTCAAGAAGATAAAACCATCCTCCCATCCATCAGACCATATTCCATCCAACAAACTGAGTCTGATCACCAACACCATAGCCAAACCTTTAGCAGATATCATTAACTGCTCTCTCACCCAAGGACATGTCCCGAACCAACTTAAGTTAGCCATTCTCAAACCGCTTCTCAAAAAACCCAACTTGCCCACCTCAGACCCAGCTAACTTTAGACCCATAGCAAACCTCCCTATGATTGCCAAAGTTATGGAGAAAGTTGTCAACAAACAACTTACAGAATTTCTTGACGAAAACAATATCCTCACCTCAAACCAATTTGGCTTTCGTAAGTCTATGAATACCGAATCGCTATTAACATCATTATCAGACACTATCATCTTCAACCTAGAAAAGGGCCAACCTTGCCTCCTCGCTCTCCTGGATCTCTCATCAGCATTTGATACCGTAAACCACACGTACCTCCTGCAACGCCTAATAGACATCGGCATTACAGGAGCAGCTCTTAACTGGTTCAAATCATTTTTGGAGAACAGATCATACAAGGTCAAGATAAATAACAAAGAGTCCCACACCATCGAATCCAAGAGGGGGGTACCTCAAGGATCATCCCTCTCTCCGACTCTTTTCAATATTTATCTGCTCCCGCTCTGTCAACTACTCACTAACCTTAAACTAAGGCATTACCTATACGCGGATGATATTCAAATCCTCATCCCTATAGAAGATTCCCTACACAAAGCCATATCATTCTGGAATAAATGTCTGTCAGCTATCAACAATCTACTCACCAGCCTCAACTTGGTTCTAAACAAAAACAAAACCGAAATCCTCATTATAGCACCGGAAAACTATACCCCCTCCTCACATTCTAACATTAACCAACATCCGGACACCGCAGGGCTCTCCACCACGCAACAAGTTAGAGACCTGGGAGTCATCATAGACAGCAGACTCAGTCTCAACAAATTCGTCAACAACACAACAAAAGAATGTTTCTTTAAACTTCAAACAATAAAGAAACTCAAACCACTCCTCCTTTACAGAGACTTCCGCATGGTTTTACAAGCCATCATACTCCCAAAGCTGGATTACTGTAACTCTCTCCTCCTAGGCCTACCAGCATGCACCACCAAACTACTTCAGATGGTCCTGAACGCCTCCGCAAGAATTCTCTCAAATGCCAAAAAAAGAGATCATATCACCCCAATCCTCCACCACCTCCACTGGCTTCCGATTAAATACAGGATCCAGTTCAAGTCTTTAATGATGATACATAAGGCCTTACACAACATCACACCTCTCAACTTAACATTTCAAATTCAACTACACTCATCCGTGAAACCAACCAGAAGCGCTTATCAGAACAGACTAATCACACAACCGGTGAAATCCGCTCTGAGGAAACGTGCACTATCCACAGCGGGCCCTTCACTTTGGAACTCTCTCCCTCCAGACCTGCGTCTAGAACCATGCCACACTACATTTAAAAAGAAACTTAAGACTTGGTTGTTCAAACAAGCTTTCCCCTTGAGCCAATGATCAGGAAGAAAAGTATTTTCACTCCCACATGCCATGTTATTTATTGATTTATTTATTTTCACTCCCACATGCCATGTTATTTATTGATTTATTTAACTGCATGTTTATTAACGGTCTAATATTATACACTATTTGCTTACTTTGATTAGTTTTTGTTATATGTTAAAACTTGTTCACTTCGTTTGTTCAATGGAAAAACTTGCTTACTTCATTTGTTCAATTGTAAAAACGTTTTTCCTAATTCTGTTCTATGTAAACCGCTAAATGTAGTGATAGTTACTGTTCCTTGTAAACCGGGGTGATATGTATATTATACAGGAACCTCCGGTATATAAATTATATAAATAAATAAATAAATAAATATGCTACTTTCACACGTTTAAATCATTTTGAAAATTACTTCCGCTATGTGTGAATGCTCTAGATAACTTTCAGGCCTATCCAGTACCGAGCGGTAGGAAGAGCTGCGTTAGTGCCTACGGCACCCGCGGTTACCGCCCGCACAGTGCAGCTCACCTACCGCTCGATCCTGAAGCCTAATTGTATGTAAATGTAAGCCGCGTCCGAAAAGCCTTAGGCCCGCGCAACCCAGGATACTGGATAGAGCGCCTATACAGGATCCTGGGTGCGCGGGCCTAAGGCTTCACGCCACGCTGGTATCTGTCATTTCAAATGTCATTTGAAATGACAGATACCAGGAAGCAACGGCGGCGACAGCGCAGAAGCAACGGCGAAACGACTTGTCAGTGTCCCCCCTCCTCTCGGAGCAGGGCGCGAAAAGCCGCCTTGCTCTGGGAGGAGGGGGGACACTGACAGCGACGAAGCAACGGCGAAGACAGCGGCGAAACGACTTGTCAGTGTCCCCCCTCCTCCCGGAGCAGGGCGGATTTTCCGCCCTGCTCCGAGAGGAGGGGGGACACTGACAACGGCGAAGCTTTCCCCCAGCCCGGACACCGGCAAAAAACTTTTCAGCGGCAAAACTTACTGTTTTGTAGCCAGCAGCCCTGAGCAGGAACACGATCTGCCTCCCGTAGCTCCTCCCGAAGACAAAGATGGCCGCCTGCACGGGGAAAGCGTACAATTGGCCGCTCAAGACGTGACATCGTGACGTCACGTCTTGAGCGGCCAATTGCGCGCTTTCCCCATGCAGGCGGCCATCTTGTCGGGAGGAGCTACGGAGCCAGGTCGTGTCACTGATGATGGCTGCAAAAAAGTAAGTTGTGCAGGCGTCCGAAAGCGACTTACTTTTGGGATCTTGACAGATCCCAAAAGTAAGTCGCTTTTGGAAAAAAACCAAAATTGTCAATTTTGAAAAAAAAAAAATTGCTTTTCTTTTTTTTTTTAGCTTCACCGCTCAGTTTCGTCGTTCAGTTTCGCCGCTTGTCTCTTCTCCTCCAAGCTTTTGTTTTTTTTTTTAGTTTGGCCGCTGTCATCTCTTCTCCTCCCTCCCGGAGCAGGGCGCGAAAAGCAGCCTTGCTCCGGGAGGAGGGAGAACAGACTGACAGTGGTCAGGTCGGGTCCGGGTTGGGGGTCCGGGTCGGGTCCGGGATTCGCCGGGTCGGGTTCGGGCTTCGCTGCTCAGTTTCGCCGCTTGTCTCTTCTCCCCCCGCCCTCCGGGAGGGGGGAGAAGAGACAAGCGGCGAAACAACTTACGGGGAAAGCGGTCTCCGTGGCAGACCCAGTCCTCTCTCCTCCTCCCGAAGGAGGAGGGGAGAGGACTTCGGGGGCTTCGGGAGCAGGGGAGAGGACTGGGGCTGCCACGGAGACCGGCACCCATGATCGCGGCCGGGGCAGGTGAGCGGGGGCTGGGGGAAAGCTTGCCACCTACCCTTACCCATGCCTCTACCGCCTGGGTCAGGGTAGGCGGTAAGTTTGCAGGTTAAACGCGCGACAAAACGGCAGGGAAAGGTAGCGTTAGTCGGGGCGCGGGTTACGGGATGCTAGGGGAATAGCTAATTGGCTCGTTTGCATGCAATATCGAGCTAATTCGCTCGTTTGCATGCAATATACATGCCGCGGGCGGAAGGGGTTACCCGGGGAATTTAGGACGCGGTAGGAGTAGGTTAAAGGGGATTCGGGATCGCAGGAAGGGCTAACGCGGCCGGAACGTGAGTTAGAAGCGGCTTAGGAGCAGGGTAAACGCGGCCGCACTTTACAGGATAGGCCTGACTGGTAGCAAGTTTCAGCACTACCTGACGGAAATGGCTGAACTGGCCAACCAGGAAGTGGCACCTTGAAAAGCTCAGCAAGGCATTACAGAGAAGCAAAGCAAGGTCCTAAGATTAACGGGGAAACTACCTTTCAATATTATTTTTAAACGCTGCTTTTCAAACACTATTATGCAGCTTCAAGTGGTATGGCAATCAAATTTCAGGTTGGCTGCATTGAAGTTCTTCATCTTCTCTGTCCCCAGTCTTAGCGCAGGTCATAAGCTCTCAGGGATGGGTGCTTGTAATTATCCGATTTATTTGGTGTAACATGATGGTGTTTAACAGCGCTTTCTCTACCCTTCCTTGTGCAATGTAACGCTATCATCTTTTCTTTTCCCATTTGTTTTCCAAACTGTTATTCTTTAGACAGGAGAAAGGGCCAAGTGAAAAATCGACTGCAGAATGACTCCAAAATAAAAGTAAATATATTTTTCACTGCTTTAAACAGACAATGGGTTAAAACTATACTGCATATATCTAGACATAGTCACATTCTCAGACAAAAAGAGATTGAATTAGCACAAGTTTGATTCTGCTGCTCACAAGTTTCAATCATCCAAGCTACTGTCCATTCAGGAATCTTTCCCAAACATTCACAATTCAAGTATCTTAAAAATAGTTGTAAAACAATTCTATAGTGAGAGTATATCTTAGGTATACTGACCTACTGCTTGGATTAGAAAGGATTGGGCATTCTGGTTGGAAACTCTTAAGGAGTTTCATTAGGAAATGAAAATATCAGTGGGAACCAGGCGTATAGGGAGATGTGATTGTCTGGGAAAAACAAAGTGCCAACTTTGGAGGGACTGAGGCTACAATCAAACATATAGCCAGAATAATACAGTGTCATAGGTACATATTGCCACAATCCATTCCCTCCTCCTACTGCTCACAGGTTTCAAACTTGCACTAATTCCATTACAATGTGTTCAATATGCACACAGATATTTTTCATGTTCTTAAAGAAACTGAGAATATGTTTCATTTTTTTTCTAAGCTGTTTTTTTCCATAGCAAGAGCTGACAGAACTGCTAGGTCTGGATAATCTAGTTATGACGAAGAGTCTCTACCATAATTGATTACTGCACTGACTCTGCAAGCATAAGCACATTAGCTCTACTCTGTTCACAGAAGCTTACCCAATTAATTTTCCCTATGCCAAGTCCATCAGAGTGACTGGGATTCAAAAGACTACGTTAAACGAAACTCAAACGAGATCTGGAATTGTGCTGCCCAAGCAGCTGGGGACAGTTCAGTAAACCTTTTCACCATGTTGAATTTAGCAAAGTAAAAAACTTATGAGTAAGAAAAACCATTCACTGTGAGTACTATATTGTACCAAATTAAGGAGGTCATTCATCATAACACATGCAATGAATATTGCATTGAGAAATGCGTATGCAAATTTGAAAAATGTATTCAAGTGGGAGGAGTAAATGGAAATGAGGGCTATTTAATGTTGAATACATTAATGTAACACACAGTATCACGGGATTTAACGCCGGAAATAATTACACCTTTTTTCTGGGCGTTATGCTTGTGATAGTTGTGTGTTATGGCCGAAACAGGATTTATCTCAAATCCTGTTTCCAGAGGGGAGAGAGAGAGAGGAAGGAGAGGGGTGGGGAGAGAGAGCCTCTGTGGAGATCCGCTTATTTATTTATTTATAACTATTTATGCCACTGTAAGAGGGGGCACTGGGGGGCAGTTGGTTTTTAGGGGGCAGTATAACATGCACAGTCATACGTACAAACAGCACAGTTACCATCAGTGAAGATTTTATGTGATTTGGAGGGATGAAAGATGAGTACATTTGTACCATGTTCTCTCTACCTTGCTTGATTGCAGCTAGGTAGATAGATCACATGATCTTTACCTTTTGTAGCTGAAACTACTTTTTTCATTTTTTGCCTTATTTTTTTGATTGCCACTTTCATTTTAATATATCTGACTGATTACAGATAATGTCATCGCTGATGTAAATAACGACTGGATCTCCATTTAGGGTTTGAGTTATATCTAGTGGATGACAACTTCCGGGGCTGGTTTTGACCCGGTGGAACAGATGAAGGAATGGACGACAGTATGTGCAGCATTTCCTCGATGTGCTACATTTGAGTGTTCTATTGTAAAGTATTCTTTTGTGACCTTTATCTCTTTTAGTTATAGTGCTTCAACATATTAATCCCCTGATGCAGAGTCTTGGAAACACAATGTGTGTCGGGACTCTTGGGATTACTATTTGGATAGCAGGGACTAAAAGTTAAGTTTTCAATTTTTATGTGCATTTAAAAATTGTAAAAAGTCTTGAACATTGAGGAACGATGATTATTTGTAAAGCAATGAAGGTCTTTTTGACCGGGAGTGCTTAGTATGATGGTCCATTTTTAATTCTGGTTATGGTCACTATTAATACCATTGATTTGTTTGTTCTCCGTGGAAATTTATTCTGATAATTGATTCTCTATTTTGATATTTCTAACAAGAGAGACAGATGTGGTACTGATTAGAAGCATGATAACATATTTGTTGGATACTGAATAATCTGATTAGCTATAGGTTGTTCATTTTCTTGCATTCCTATTTCAGAAACTCAGCTATCCAAAGTATCCAAGTTTCATTAACACTATGAAAAAATTTTTAAAAAGCCAAAAAACAAACTACCGTATTTGCCGGTGTATAGGATGCAGTGGCGTATAAGACCTACCCCCCTTTTTTATACACATTTTTAAGGTCAACAGCTTCAGCTTGCCACGCTTATTTTAAGCAGGTATTGTATCCATGGGGCTTCTTGAGTTCAAACTTGCTGTTTCCAATACTCCTGCCACATTTCTGAGCTCGCTATGGCTGGAGAGTTTTTCCAGCTCTGAACCCTGAGTTTGACGGACATTATGGCTGCCACCCAGCCGCATTGGGAGCATGATGTAAAAGGCATTGCCAGAGTAGGAGGATTAAAGCTGCTAAGTGTCGCAGAAGCCTCTTTGGTTGAAAGATTGGTTTGCATGCTTTAACTGTTGGGAGAACGATGCACAAGGCAGGGAATGCTCTAGTATACTGCAGGTCCTATGCACCGGTAATCAAAATTAACAGCGTCCGGTGGGGGGGGGGGGAAGTGATGCGGTGGCGTCGGGGAGTGAGGGCGCGCTGCCCAATTGGCCAGTGCTGGGCAAAAGGGACTTGCCGAAGCACGGCAAGCTGTTGATTTTGATTGGGAAAGCCACTGCACAGGTCAATCGGGTGGCACACTCGTGCTCCCCGATGCCACCGCATCACTCTCCCCCCCCCCCCCCCCCACTGGAGCTGTTAATTTTGATTACCGGCATATAGGACGCACTCCATATTGTTCCCCTATTTTGAGGAGAAAAAAGTGTGTCCTATACGCCGGTAAATAAGGGAATTTGTGTTTAAATTTAACTAGTCAACAATCTTTCTTAACAGGACATTTATTGTCAGTTACTGTTCTATCTTGAGTCAAAAAGCCCTTAGGTTCTTTAGGCTTTCAGCTACTCCAAAAAACAGGTATTTACTGCTGGTAGCTACCCTACTGTCAAGTATTCATGGTTTAATTCTACTGGCAGCTGCCAGCAAACATTTAATAATTTCTAAAAACTTGGTCATATAAGCAAACATATTTTGGAGAAGAGTCCTGGTTCTACAAAGTGAAGCTATTTCAGTGATCTGCTGAATTTGTTTGAACGTGTCAACAAGCAATGGATCAGGGGGATCCGACTAATATACTATACCTGAATTTTGAAAAAGCAGTGGTAAAGTCTATCACCTATTAATGAAACTTGTTTATCAAGAGATGAGAAGAAAATTCCTCTGATGGACTGAAAACCAGTTTAAAGATAGCAAACAAAGCGAGTGGTACTAAACAGTCCAGCTTTCACAAGGGAGAAAGGTAAACAGTGGTGTCCCACAAGACTGTATGCTGGAACCAGTGCTGCTCAATATGGGAGTAATTTTCAAAAGGAGTTACATGCATAAATGTAACTACTATCGTAGCAATTTTCAAAAGTCATTTACTCTAATAAAGTGCACTTATGCAATTAAATCCTATCGACAATTCAATGGCATATTGTAGCAATTTTCAAAAGCCTACTTACTCGAGTAAATGCTTTTTAAAATCAGGCCCTATATTCATAAATTATCTGGAAAAGGGAGTAAGCTAACTTTGTAGATGTTACCAAACTATTCTGAATAATCAAAACCAAAGCTGATGATAAAGAGCTACAAAGAGGTTTAAAAAAAAAAAAGACAAGCAAACCCTGAGCGAGGAGTGGTAGATGAGTTTCAGCACTGTTAAGCGTAAAGTGAAGCACATGAGGAAAAAGTGATCCAAACTTCTTGGGTTTAATGATGGATCCCAATTTTGGTCAGAAGAGAGATCGTAGAGTCATTTCAAATAGCCCTCTAAAATCATCAGCCTCATGGAAAATGGGCAAAGGATAAAACAGAATGTTAGAAATTCTTAATGATATTTATAAAAGAAACCAGAAAACATTATGCAGTTTTACAAATCCATGGGGCTTCCATATTTTTTTGTTAATTCTGTGTGCAGTTCAGTCATACCATCTCTAAAAAGACACAGAGACAAGCACCACAGATGATTAGCGTTCTGCATCACCCATATGGAGGAAAGATTAGTGAAACTAGGACTCTTCAGCATGGAAAGAAGATGGATGAGAGGAGATGAGCCAGAAGGAGGGGAAAACCATGAAAGGTGTGAAGAAAGTAAATATGGTACCATTATTCCCTTTGCCTCATAGTACAAGAATTAAGTGCTACTCAATGAAATTATCACAGGCAGCAGCTTTAAAACTAATCAAGGAGGGATTTCATCATGAAAGATGTATTGACCTAAGGAATTTACTATCACAGGACATTGTGAAGGTAAATAGTATATCTGGGTTTGACAAACAGCTTAAATAAATTTAAGGAAGACAGATAATCGCCTACTATCCGATTACTGAACATAACAGGGAAGTCATCCTTGGATCAATACACCCTTAACCATGATTCCTGGACACAAGGGGATGTATCCTATACTTTTTCTGTTAATACCAGCTGCTTGTCTCTGTTAGAGACAATGTGCAGAGCTAGATGGACCATCGGTCTAAACCAGTATGAGGTCTATATTCAAAGGTTTTGTCTGGGTAACTTCAGCAGTGAGCTGGACAAACCTTACTGTTTCAATCCCCCACTCCTGTTACGGGTTCTTGTGGTTTCCTGTAACACCTCCCACTACTGATAGGCTAACTTTTGTCACAGGCTGCACAAAATTTAACCAGATAAAAAGAGGCAGTCCTCAGAAAAATGGTGGGGTGTGGTTATGCTTTGGCCTGTCAGCGCTTATATTCCGCGCTGGCTGGCCAGTTACCTAGTTAACTCTAATCAAACAGTAGATCTAATATTGGCCTTTATGGTTCTTCTTTTGTTCTAATGTTGCTAGGCCCTGTGACTTAATCAAATGCAATACAAAATCTAAGTATTATTTCAAAATTCATACTATGATTTGAGAAATTCTGTAATGGTTTGCATAAATGTATATACCACTAATATCTATTATACAAACTACATTAACATACATATTTAACTGTGGATTAGGTACAGAATATTTTGCTTTGGATACCAGTTTTAAACTGCAAAATGAACTCTCTTCAAGATTCATTTAATCTGATTTCAAATTCAATACTAACTGTGCTAATGTTATGATCTGGAGCGTGGACCCTTGTTCTGCGGTAGAGTTAGTACGGCCGTATAAGGATGGGACTCCTTGACGGCTTCTACCGTCAGATGGCGAGGCCTGTTGAAGACGTGGACCGAACTTCGCCCTGGAAGCACGTGAGCCCCCCAGGAGGAGCCCATAGGGCCACGGCCGCTGGGACTTAGGCGACTCCCAGAAGACAGATGATGGTCTGGATGCAGGCGCCTTCTGCAGGTCGTGGTTTCCAGACGGCTGGCGCCTCCAGCAGGTCGTAAATGATCTCTGTAGGGAGTTTGAAGAAATCCAATAAGCCGGTCCCAGCGTCAGCGACTAAACAGAGTCTGCAGCCAGTCCAGGGTTCGAAATCCAGAGCGAGGTCCAAAGCCGGTCCAAGAGTCGGAGTCCAGAGCGAGGTCCAAAGCCAGTCCAAGGGTCGGAGTCCAGAGCGTAGTCCAAAGCCAATCCTGGGTCAGAGTCCAAAGCGAGGTCCAAATCCAATCCGAAGTCGAAAACCAGAAGAATCAATCAGCAGGGAAGGCAGAGCAGAAGTGGGACGAAGAACCAGGATACCAGGAACGCAGGAACCAAGCAAAACCTCAATACCAAGGCAAGGACTGACTGCTCAGCCCTTGCCTTAAATACAGGAACTAGAGGGAGGAGCTTCAGAGGGAGCCATGACACTTCCTGTCATGGCCCCTTTAAGAATCCTCTTCAGCCGCGAGCGCGGCCCTATGGGCAGAAGGGGGAGGAGCCAAGTCCCGCGGAGCCATGCTGCCGAGCCTCTAGCAGCGGGTTGGAGGAAGAAGCGGAGAACAAGGCAGAAGGCTGCCAGCAACATGCGGACAGCCACCCCAACCCAGCGAACCGGGTGAGTAAGGAGGCGGACGTCGGCCAGGGAAGCTACTGCGGCCGACCGCAGCCGGCGGCCATGACACTCGGTCCCGGTCGCGGCCTGCCGCGGCCAACGCCGCTGACAGCTAATGCAGACAGCAACCTACTACTCATTTCTGGATTGTGAGTCCAGACCCGAGCACTTCTGAAATTAAAAAAAAAAAACCAAAAAAAAAACTAGGCAATGTATGGTTTCAGGTCCAACATTTTCCGAGCAGAAATGCCTGGTTATTTGGACATAGAATGCAATAGAGTATAGAAATAAATATGAAATTATCACTAAAGAATACCCTGTAGGGCTATACAAAGAGGTTCAAAAAGTCAAACAAGATTTCAAGTCGATCAACATTTGTCAAATAATTTCCAAGCTTACAAAGACTGCAAAAATGTAATATGTTTATTGAAAGCATTCAAACTTCCCTGTGTACTTAGCAATTTTCCCATAGACAAAAAAAAGGAGGAAACTTAGAATACACTGGCTTCAGTTTCACTTTTTCTCAATATTTATTTTTAGCAAGTACTTGCCAAAATAACATATATAGAAACAGCTCACCAAACTGAAATCCAATCTGTCTGCTCACCATCAGAGCCCTGTTGGAATACTGTATCTGTTCTATACCAAAACAACCATCCAAATAACCACATTATTCTAGCACATCAATGTTTTATCATCAACTTTATCTAGCTGGCTGATATACAGGATAGCATGGCTATCACTGTATGTATTGCTGCGGCTGTGAATCACAGTTACTTTTTGTTGTTTCCATTAGATAGGATTTTTTTTGAGCTACACCTATATGCTTAAGCCCAGGTTTTCAAATGCCCGTGCCCGTAAAAACTGGGGTTTATGTGTGTGGCCCAGCAAGTGCCAGGCCTCTCCAAAGGGGCGGGCTGGGTCAGCGCCATTCTATGCTTTCCCGAGGAAGCATGCGCCAGCAGTTAGCCAGCGCACGCAGATTGCTTCTGCTCCAGAGGAGCAATAAGTAATGAAACAAAAATAAAGTAAGTAGATAGGAAGGGGTTAGGGGTCGGGGAGGAGAGGGGAAGAGGGAGGAAGGTTAGGTAGGGGGGTAGGGAACTGGGGGAGGCCCGATTGCGTCGCCGCGCGTATTAATCGAAAATTTGCCCGTACATTCACACGCAGATATCATATTTTATAAAATGCAGTCGCTGACGTGCGCGTGTTATAAAATAGCCACATGCATTGAGTGCACCAGGAACCTCGTGTACATGGACACGCATGCGCTTCTTTGAAAATCAACCCCTTAATGTCTTAAAGTAAAATCCCAATTTAGTTTTACCCTTCAGTGTGTTCTTTTAACATGCATATGAAATGTAATATTTTTCAAATAAAATGCAGTTATAGACAAAAACATTTTAGCTGGGACTATAAATTATTTTAGTAGAGTGAGATGTTTTTGCTTACTCAAATGGAGAAAATTAACTAGGCATTTAGCCCCCACAGATGACTCGGCCATTACTAATGTGCTTACAGGGGCACTATCAAAGATGCTTTGGGGTTTGGAACATCTGTCATTGCCTTTCAAACTTCCAACAACCACAGTCATATTATCTGTCTTGATGGCAAATCCCTGCATCACTTCTTTGAAAAGGACTAAGCATTACTTATGCCAATAATATTAACGCCTTTCAAAGAATTAAACAACTTTCCCCCGAAACAAAAAGTTGTAATGCTCCTGTAATGGCATTTTCTTCTCACTACTCGACATCGCATTCCAAAAATAATCCGAATATTCACTCCTAAAACTTAACAGGGTTATAGGGTATCACACAGGATTACCCCTTAACAAGAACTCTTTATTGTTAAATTTTTTTTTTAAATGTTTCATACCAAATAACCCGTTTAAAATTGTAAATAAAGTGGGCTATAAGTTTTTAAAATAAATACATTTGCCTATATCAAAAAATAAATAAATAAATAAATTTGCCTATATCAAACAATTCAAGAACAAATGTGCCAGGCAATAATTTAGGCGAGCAGTGAAAGAGCACAACAATGAAACAGGTAGGGATGTGCAGAGAGACGCCATACGTTGCATTCGTGATTCGGATTCGTCAGGGAGCAGATACATTGCATTCGGCCGTATGGCGCCCCAATGCGTTAATGCGGCGATTTTTATTCGTGTCCCAGCTAAAATTAAAATTAACTACAACCCCCACCCTCCTGACCCCCCCCCCCCCCCCAAGACTTACCAAAACTCCCTGGTGGTCCAGCGGGAAGTCCGGAAGCCATCCCCTGCACTCTCACACCCTCAGTACCGGTTTCATCATGGCGCCGATAGCCTTTGTCACAGGGGCTACCGGTGCCATTGGTCAGGCCCTGTCACATGGTCATCAGCGCCATCTTGTGCTCCAACCATGTGATGGGCTAACCAATGGCACCAGTAGCCCCTGTGACATAGTATGGGCAAAGGCTATCGGCGCCATTTTGAGTACTGGCATCGGACGGCTGGAGTGCAGGAGGTCACTCCGGGACCCCTGTTGGACCCCCAGGGACTTTTGTCCAGCTTGGGGGGGGCCTCCTGACCCCCCATGACTTGCCAAAAGTCCAGCGGGGGTCCGGAAGCGACCTCCTGCATGCCGGCCGTCCGATGCCAGTACTCAGAATGGCGCCGATCGCCTTTGCCCTCACTATGTCACAGGGGCCGACCGTATTATCTGCTGCCAGTATTCAAAATGGCACTGACGCTTGAGTCTCTGGAGAGCGCTGTCTCTTCCCTTCTGCTTCTGAAGTGCATGGTCTGGACTTCATTCTTCTTTTTTCTGTCTTTATAATTTGTTATCCTCTACTTTAACAAAAAGGAAGAGATGCTGTCTACTCTGGCACTGTGAATCTTTTCACTAAGGCTTGGATTATTCAAAATGCACTAATTATCGCATGCGATAGGAAAAGGGGTGTGTTGTATAGTAGGCTGTTTATCGCAAAGTGCTCTATCTTAGCGCTTCACATAGGTATTACCACAGACTGCAATAGCTTTTTCACACTTTGCGGTAAGTACCACAATTGTTGCAATTCCTAACTACAACCACTGGAGGGGGGGGGGGAGAGAGGGAGAGCGAGAGAGAGAGTCCATCAAGCTAGGTTGAGAGAACATTGCACAAATCTCATCTTTGTGTGAGTTTCCTCACTACAAAGGTCATCAAAACTTCACAAGAGTGCACTGTTCTGTTTGAGGTGGGCCTCCTATAGAGGTATACCTACCAAGTATGTTGGCCATATAGCTAGTCAGTCTCTCTCTCTCTCTCTCCTAGCAGCTTAAAATACTGAAAACGCTATTTGCGAAAACATCGCAAAGTAAGATAAAGCCATATCGCATGGCCTAACGCAAATGAAAAAGGTGTAGTTAAAATCCGCGTTAAAACTGTGCGATATGACTTTGCAAATTGCGAAGCCAGCCCACTTGGTCAGAAATCCCGCCCCAAACTCCTCCCCTTTTCCTAAGTTGCATTGCACCATGCGTTATGGTGTTTTTGCATGCGTTAAAGGTGCTTTTCGCATGCAAAAACGCCTTAACGCAAGCGAAAACGCCATATAGCACTTTGATAAATGACCCCTAAGATGGTAACTTCTAAATAGGCGTGTGGGTGCACAAGTTCGCACATTCATCGGCTTGCATCCAGGGATGTGGTCATTTTATAATATATGCATGTATGTTATAAAATAGCCTGACCCATGCACACGTGTGCACAATTTTAAGTGGACACATGCCTATGTACACAAATGTCGCTTATACCGCGTAAGGGGGGGGGGGGGGATTTTAAAAGACATGCGTGCAGACGCCATTACCAGATTTACCAATTCATCAGTTCGCCTAGGTAAGGAATAGGACTTCCAAACACCCCTAGTTTAATAGCCTCCCTTCTCCCCTGTTAACCCCGACCCTTAAACCCTGCTGATGTGTTTAGTTTTTTTTGTTTCACGACTTACACATCATCCATAGCAGAAGTAATATTTAGCGGTAGGGGATCGGAGCAAGCACCTGCGTTCATAAGTATTTATGCGCAAATTTCAAGGTGAAATCCAGGAATGCCCATGCACCGCCCCTTTTTCAGAACTTCTATTTGTGCATGTAGCGGGAGATACGCCCATTCTTGGGCAGCTTGTAAAATCCCCTCAGCGCACACCAGCCCAACATATTCGCTTATCTCCAGGTTTTGATGCAGCCAGGCTTTTAAAATTCTCCTTTAAGTGTTCCTTTTTGTGTTAATCCAGAAGTCTTGTTGAAATCATTCTCTAGCTAGCAAAAATAAAAGTCCCTATGTTGGTAATTGAAGGAAAAATTTACTATTTATTCTATTCTCTCACTCTCTGCTTACGTGCATTATATGTATGTGACAGCGTGTTCTCTGTAGATTTTTTTTTTTTTAAAGGAATATAGCAACTAAAAGGTGAATTTTAAGACCTGTGCGCAGGAGCACATGTGCGCACGTTTGCTGGCTCGCACACATGGACATGGCAATTTTATAACATACACGTGTATATGCATGCCCGTTATAAAATTGGCTATGTGCGTACAAGTGAGCATGGTTTTACACTGATGCGCGCACGTGTGCACAAATGCCGCCTCGATCATGTAAGTGGGGAGGGGATTTTAGTAGATATGCGCAATTACCTGTTTCCCAGTTCATTTTCAGTTAGCCCCAGTAAAGGAGAGGACTTCCTAAAGCCCCTAGCTAACTTGCCTCCCCCTTTTACCTTGTGAGCCCCGATCCTTAAAATCCCACTGACTAGTCTAGTTTTTTTTTGTTTCATAACTTAGACGCCATCCATAGCAGAAGTAAAGTTATGCGGATAGGGACCCCAGCGGGAGCTGGTGTGCATAAATACTTACACACTGGTTTCTGGAACGCTCATGCTGCGCTCACACCCCGCCCCTTTCAGGGAAAAAAATTTTTTACTCGCATATTGGAAGATATACGCGTACTCGGCACCTCTTAAAATCTGCATGGCACGCACTGCGCCAATACACACACGTATCTCCCGGCTTTGGCGTGTGCAGTGCTTTTCAAATTCACATGATAGGCTCTGGTAATCTAAACACAGGGTCTGGTGTACTGAGAAATAAAATCTTTTCCTTTAGGTTTTCTGATGCTAAATTCTTTAGTTTTCCTTGCAGTGTTTGTTTATAACTTCAAATTAGGCCTTACAGACCTATATTTCCTCAGACACTTTTTAAATAAAATATCAGGCTGGCATAATTGTAGCACAGTTACTTATAATTTCTGGCATTTCTTAGGGTAAAACCCCTGTATGAAAAGTTTAAATTTTCCCTCACTATAAGGAAACTCACTTTCTTCATAATGGATGTTATCTTCGTTTTTAAAACTTAGTGGTTCTAAGAATGCTGAGATAATAAATGACATTTATCATATACTTGGTTCATCTTTCTCAATCCAAGCATCCCATGTTACGCTCGGGCTGTGTTCTGGTGTTGTGAACACCACCCAGAAGGGTGGCTCCAGGTGGAGAGAGACAGGGATGGCTGGAAACAGTGTCAGAGTCCAGGCTGAGTCAGGGCAGGCGGCAGGTAACAGTGTCAGAGTCCAGGCTGAGTCAGGGCAGGCGGCAGGTAACAGTGTCAGAGTTCAGGCTGGGTCAGGGTACCTAGTAGTAAGGCAAAGAGCCCGAAGGCCACACACACACATACGGCAGAACAGAGAGCCCGAAGGCCACACACGCACACACGGCAGGGCAGAGGGCCCGAAGGCCTCACACGGACACAGGGCAGAGGGCCCGAAGGCCTCACACACACACACGGTGGAGCAGAGGGCCCGAAGGCCTCACTCACACACACGGCGGAGCAGAGGGCCCGAAGACCTCACTCACACGGCAGGGCAGAGGGCCCGAGGACCGCACGCACAGTAAGCAAGGCCAGGCAGGGCAGGGCAGAAGGCCCGAAGACCATACACAGCGCAAGACAAGGCAAAGCAGGGTAGAAGGCCCGAAGGCACACACAGCGCAAGACAAGGCAAAGCAGGGTAGAAGGCCCGAAGGCACACACAGTGAAAGACAAGGCAAAGCAGGGTAGAAGGCTCGAAGGCACACACAGCGCAAGCCAAGGCAAAACAGGGTAGAAGGCCCGAGGCACACACAGCGCAAGGCAAGGCAAAGCAAAGCAGGGTAGAAGGCCCGAGGCACACACAGCGCAAGGCAAGGCAAAGCAAAGCAGGGTAGAAGGCCCGAAGGCCACACACAGCACAAGGCAAGGCAAAGCAAGGTCCAAGACCACACGCACAGCAAGCAAGGAAGGAAGGCTAGAGCAGGGAGCCCAGGCGAGCTCGATGCCGAAGCACCGAGGGAACTGTCAGGCAGGGTTATAAAGGGAAGACCAGAACATAGAGTGAACAAGGGAGATGGACTGGGTCTGTCAGGAGAGCCAGCTCTAGAGGGACCCCTGGTAGTGAGGCAGTTGCACAGCAGCCATAGCCGTAACATCCCACCAATTTCACACACTACTGCTAAAGCTGGAAAAATATCTCGTGGTCCAGCTACAAGTGTTACAATTATATACCTTATCTCTTATTTTTTCTCCCACTTTGAGAGTTTCGTTTTTAGTGTTGAATTCACTCATATCCACACAAAAATCATTCACATGTGTGTGCCTACAATTATTCTTTCAATTTTTTAACTGTTTTCATTGTATTTTGGGAGGTCGACTGGACCGTGTCCCCGGTCGGCCAAGATAATAAGGTGCCAAGCTCGCAACGGGAGCAGGACCCTTATAGCAGTAAAGATATGACCTAGGTTGGGGGGGGGGGGTTGGTGGAGAAGGAGGACGGTGAGTGAAACAGATAATTGGTTAGGCAAGGGTTAAGGAGAAGGAAGGGGGGGGGATGATGCAAGGGAGGTTAGTACCTGCTGGCTGACTTGCCAGCCGTTATTATAATTCAAGGTGCTTGCTGGGTGCTATTGGCCCCATGGTTTGCCACGTAAGGAGCAGGGGGAGGAGTTGAGCTGGGAGATGCTAGCAGCGTTACTTGCTGGCATCTCCGCAGCTGCTTGGTCGCTTCCCTCCCACCCGCCCTTATTATTATTATTATATGTCTTTGTTAGGGGTATGTTCTGTCGCAGCTGGGGGGGTTCTCTTGATGTGGCGGATTGCCCGAGCCAATTTGGTTCATATGTATTATTATGTTCCTGCTGCAACACTGCCTTGTTGACAACTGGGGGTAGTTGTTGGACGAGGACCCCTTGCAGGGAGGCGGCAGGGATCCTCTGGACTGGCTCCTTGCTGGAAGGTGGCGGGGGTCATACTCTGAGCAAGGCTTTGGAACATGCTAGCCAGGTGGCTAGGGACGATCATCTTGCTGGGAGGTGGCTGATGACTGGTGCGTGTTACGCAATGTTAATGTTACATAATGTTATAATGTTCATGCACATGGCTCGAGCATCTCCGATGTATTTGATTAAAGCTGCAGGACCTTGTTAATTCCGGTATGTCTTCTGTATATCATTAATCATGTAACAGGGTGGATGCGAGAGTGTGAATGTCCTGGCTGCCTCTATTACTGCCTCAGAGCCCAGCTGCAGCACCATTGACAAGTCCATCAGTAATTGTCTGTCTCGCTCATTCTAAACTGACACAAACATTCTTTTACAGAGATATTCTTTTTTTTTTTTTTATCCTTGATTAATTATTATGGATGTTTAAATTTAGCTCCCCCCCTTATTATTGGTTATGTAATAGAGAAATTTTTGGATTATGTAATTTTATTTAAATTGTGTTATATTTCTGTATTACTTATTTTGAAATTTTTGTTTAAAAGTTTTAAATGAAAATTCAATAAAGAAATAATTTTAAAAAAAAATGTCTCTTAGGCATTTTTAAAGTGGTTAATGTCTGCCGAACTGATGTTGCTCTATATTTTGCCATAATTTTACCACTTTCATATTAAAATCTGCCTTCCTTTTACTTCTTGGTGGGGGGGGCTTATTTATGAGCCTCCCAATAACTGTACTAGTATCTCCTTGCCTTATTAATTTTTAGGATATTTTAATCATTTGTAATAGCATTGGAATCACCAGTTTTCCCAACTTTTAAAACCCTTCCAGGGTCTGTTCATAGCCCTCTAACCAAGTGTCCCCTATATTTATTTATTTATTTTGCTTATTTTAAAATTATTTTCAATTCCCCACAGCAGCGCCCTGGGCACGCAAATGACGTTGCAATGATATAATGAAAATGTCAGCCTGCTCAGTATTACAGTACCAGGGGCTTTCCCACTGCCCCCCAGATACCTGCACTAGTCCTCAGCAGCTGCAGCAGTCCTCCAATGCTGCCACCACTCCCAACAAACTAGCCCTAGCAGAGAAAACTCTTCCTCCTTGTCAGTGCAATGATTGAGGGCAGTGGCAGCAGTAAGTCTGTTTCCTGCTTGTTCTGCTCCTCTCCAATGCTGTCTGAGGCCTCTTTAGCTCAGGAGAACCGCAGGAGTGAAACACTCCCATAGCTGCTTCCCTTCTACAGCCTTATGCCATCCGAAACACTGCTCCGTGCCTGACCTCCCCAAAACTGCTTGGCTGCTGCACCAAGGTAGCCATGCCAGCTCTGGACTCTTATAAGTGGTTCCAGTCAGGGCAAAGGATACTCTTTTCCAGCAGTTAATTTTATTAAAAGAATTACATTTAACCTAGTTGGGTTTGTTTGTTTGTTTTTGGGTTTTTTTTACCATTCACACAATGCAGTGCACTAATCCTGAATGCACAGTGCTCATGTTACACAGTCCTATTTTGTTTTACTGGAAGGCCCCCAAGGCATCCCAGAACAGCCAGGACTACAATTTTAGGAGGTGACATGGGGGCAAAATCAGGAATAGCTCATCCTATTCCTGATGCCACAGAGAATCTACTGGTAACTCTAATGCATACTAGGAGCAATTTTTGAACTGGCCAAGTTATTTGTGATATACTTGGGGCACTTTGAGCCCGAGCAGCTCACAGCTAATTTTCAAAAATGGAAAACCACCCACTTGGCTTCCCTTCTGATAGCCACAGCACAGTAAACGGGCTAAAAATTGTCCAGTGTACTATGAGCATGCAGTCGAGCAGGGGGGATGGGCAGTCAAAATGAGCACATATGCATTTGAAAATCCAATGTAAATGTTTGGTTTTCCTTCCCTGACCTAAACACACCTCTGTTTTTTTATCCAGCTAAAGATAGGCACACTATAGAAATTTGCACATACTTTTAGGTGGGCAGAGCAGGACAATTTTTAGACTGGCCAACATGTCTGTGCAAATGACTATGAAAACTGCCCCCTTAAAGGCAAATTTTAGAAGGGCTACACACACCAAAGCCACAAGGTCTGGACAGAAGTCGGGCTGGCGAGCACAGCGCTTATTTTCAAACGTGTGCAAGTGCATGCATATCTCCCAATACGCACACTAAATGCTTTTGCAAAAAAGGGGCGGTGCATGGGTGTGGTCTGGGTGGGACATGGGCATTCCTAGATTTCTCTATGAAATCTGCACGCAAGCATTTACGTGCAGAAGGACACCGGGGTCCCCTACCCCGTAACTTTACTTCTGCTATGGATGGCGTATAAGTCCTGAAACAAAAAAACTAATGAGATTAGCGGGGTTTTAAGGGCTGGGGCTAACAGGGTAAAAGGTATACTAGTTAATTAGGGGGGGGGATAGGAAGTCCAACCCTTTACCTGGGCCAACTGGTAACTGTGTCAGCGCGCATGTCTACTAAAATCCCCCACTTGTGTGGTAGAGGCGGCATTTGCACGCACATGTCCATATATAATTAGGCTGTACGTGTATACATGTGCACACATTTTATAACATGCGCAGCTATATGCGCGTGTTATAATATGGCTGCATCCTTTGGCGTGAGCCGGCATACGCGCGTACATGTGTGCCCGCACATCTGCTTCCGCATGGCTGTTTCAAAGTTACTGTCATAATATTTAAGATCAAAAGCTGCTGGCAGGGGGGATAAAAAAATGCCATAGTAAAGCCTTACAGTCCTTTGAGTATTAATAACTAAATTTAAACAGCCATTTCCAGGAACCATGTAAATAAGCCAGTCCGAGCGTCTTCAAAAGTCAATATTGCTTTCTAGAATGAAATCCACATTTATCAGTTCAAGAACAGTTCCTGTAAAGCATATGATACACCTACAAGTGTTTCTACACTGCATACATTGAATTTTAATTTTTTTCATTTAAATTGCTACAACTGTCTGATCAGATGACAAATCATGGCAACCTTCTCCAGCCTCTAATTTATCATTTGGTCCTATTCGCTACAGAATTTCTTTGTGCTATGCCAACAAAAAAATAGCATTTTTATTCAAAAGGGATCTTAGAAGGTTATTTTCTCTGGAAATTCAAAATATGTCTCAACAGAGGCATGTAGAAAACCGAGGCATTGTTTAAGCTGTTGGCCCTAGTATGACTTCATTCAAAATATCAATGATGTGCATATTAAAGGTTTCTGTTAATGGATCTTATAAAAGTTTCTTTTTTTCCTACTTAGGCATGAGCCTTGTAGAAAGTCAAGGAACACACTTTGTATCTGAGTCATTTCTTCAGAATACTCTTTACACTCTAAAGATATCAATCAATATCAGCTAGGATTTCCATTAAGAAAGGCTTTAGTTGCATCACGCCCTGAGGCCTAGAAAAAGCTCCCATTTTAAGGGGTTATGGTCCTGTTCTTTGCTACCTGGAAAACACTTGTTAAACATATTACATAGCTTCATATACTGAGGCTTAGCGCGCTTCAGTAAGACCATGAGGTATGTTCCCTTGAAAACCATGCATGAGATGCTGACTCACTTTCTCCTTCAGCACTGTAGAAGCTATATTTGAATTCAGAATTTGTTCCTCTGAATTTTGCCTAGAAATGAACTAAAAGCAAATAATTCACAAGGACACATCTTCCTTGATGATACAGAATTTCTAACAGGGACTTCCCAGAAATAAAGACACTACTACTCATGCCTTGACCCATCTTTGACTAATAATTATTCCTGTTTTGTCTTTCTTTTAGATTTTTAGTCATGGTGTTTTCCTGCACCCCAAGCTCTACCTTATCATAGTCCAAGGTCATCAGGCAAAATTCAAAAAGGAAAAGTACCTCTGAAGTTGAATCCTTCAAAGCTCTCACTGAACATAATTAGAATCTAATATCAGTTAGGAAGCATCCATGCTATAGACTGCCTGTTAGCCCTCCCCCTGGGCCCTAATGAAATTGCCCTTCAGAATATGATCACTCTTGTTATAAAGCCCAGGGGCCACTTACACAAGGGGGGGTATATTTAGGCAATTTCTGTGCAGTATCCCAGCCTTCCCCAGTTCTCTCCCAGTCTGCTCCAATTAAGGAGTGGATTGGGAGGGAGCTTCCTTACCCCTCTACCCTTTCCCCTCTCCTCCCCACCCCCTAAACCTACCCTACATTTTTTTTTGTTGCTGCTGCTCCTCCGGGGCTGCCGGCGTGCGCTTCCCCGGCACAGCGGCAAATGGCCGCTGTACCAGCCGCCTCCAGCCCCGCCCCTCCCCCCACTCCGGACCGCCCCTTTGGCATGTAATGGGGATTACGTACGTAGCCGGGCCCCTTTGAAAATGTGTGCAGCACGTGCAAGGCCCATCCACGCACTTAACCCCCGTTTTTTACGCTCGCCCAAAAGTCACTGCTACTTTGAGCTTGCAAGAGCTAACTTGTTCAAGGCTTCAAGGATTACTAGTGAGGCAGACAAGATTTGAATGCTGGTGTCATGATTCCCAGTCCACTGCTCTGACCTCTAGGCCATTTCCTCTCTCAAGAATGATCTTGTATGCAGAATACATTTATAACAAATACCAGCATGCATGGTATTTTGAAAATCTGAGTCTGCTCTTTAATCCCTAGATTCATCATTCTGCTCCCCTTCTCCTAATTAGAATAATATCGCCGTGATGTGGCCAGTATTGCATGCGGTAGGGCCTTATCGCATGTGACAAGGTCTTACTGCACGTGATATCAGCAAATCGTAGAAGAATGACCCTATTAGGTTGCCACTTGCAGGATTAGCAATATAGAAATTTCAAAAAAACGTTGTACAGCCTTGGTGCATGGAAAAATGCCAAATTGAAATAAAACAGGATGGAGTCATCCTACTTAGCTTTTACTGAGCCTTTATTGCTTCAGTATTATTTTTGCTGTTGCATAACCGTTGTAAAGAAACACCTACTACTGTAATATAGCACACCATGGACCTAAAGCTTTCAGGTTTTTACTTCAAAAATTAAATATATCCATAGCCAAACAGTTAAAATAAATGCATAGCTACCAAGGGAGTAACACAAAGCACAGGGATAGCAAGATTTGAGAGAAGACTTTCAAATTCCCATTTTATAAAACCTAATATTCTCCCTTTAGGATGAAGATAGTTACAATAGAAGTTCTGTTACATAGAACCTACTGTATGGTCATCCCTATAAGCCAAGGTTGCCAGTCACCCAAAAAGTTGCTGACAAATGGACCGTAAATGTCTTCAAGCCACCCGCAATTGTGCTGTGGCTTTCTTCAAGCTGTCTCCGATTATCAGGCGGATGCCAGGAGTGACATTTGGAGCCAAAGGAGCTGCAAAGTGGCAGACTCCAACATCTTCCAATGAGGATGGCAGAGAATCATTTTTGACGCTCGAAAAGTTGAACTGTCAGTGGGGAAAAAAAAAACAACCCTCAGAATTGCCAGTAAAAATGTTTCTTGGGAGCAGACAACCCTACCACTAGCCTAACCTCAGTCTTGTGTACTACCAGCTGGCAGACTTGAGTTGCGGTTTGAATCCTCAACACTGATTCTGCTTATTAGACTGACAAGGGCTGAGAATGCAGCAAAAGGAGCATTCACAGTTCCCCTCTCTCACGGTGTACTTGCCACAAGTCAGCGATAAGGTGTACAATAGAATTCAGATCCATAGAGGATGGAAGGAAAACCCAGCCATTGCTCAACAGAAACAGTACAAGTAAAACTCAGATTTGTAATACATACCGGCCTATGGACCATCACTGCAGTGGCTTGATTAGAACTGGGGGGGGGGGGGGAAGGGGAGGGATTTTAAAAAGTGGGGAAAATGTCAACCTCACATCAGTGCAAGAGCAAATTTTAACAAGGTATTTATATTTTATTTTTTTTATTTATTTAAAGAGTTTTATATACCGACATACACTGTATCACATTGGTTTACATTGAAACATGAATTTAGCTTATTAGTGCTTTACAGAGAACTCTTCATATATATATGAGAAACATGAACTAATTACTAATGTGAATAACAAGAGCTTAGCTTACAGCCTTTTACAGAGAACTCTTTACAAGTGTGAATTATTAGAAGCTGGGATGATAAAGACAGAGGGAGGGGAACATAGGGATTAAGGATTTTAAGTACAGCAAGTTATTCTCTGAGTATCTGGATAATTAATTATGGACATTATTATTTGAGAGTCTGGAAACTTAATTACAGAATTATTATCTGTGGGATAGTGGGAGGGGTAGTGGGAGGGGTACAGCAGCCGGAAATTAAGGGAAGTCTAGAAAAAAAAAGGGAGAGGGGAGGGAGGGTAATGGAATGGAGGTAGAAAACCATAGGGAGGGTGGAGGAATCTAAAATATAGGGAAGGGAGGTGGCCGGGAAGGTGAGTGGGATGAGAACTTTGCAAGAGAGAGAGACAGGTAGTAGAAGAGAAGTCTGATAGGGACCTGATTTGAAGGGCTCAGAAGAGGAAATGCCTGGGTAGGTTTCAGCCTGTTTAGGTGTATGCCTGTTTAAATAGCCAGGTCTTTAGTTTCTGCTTAAATTTCCTTGGGCAGAATTCCTGGCGTAGGCTAATTGGCATGGAGTTCCACAGCACAGGCCCGGCTATGGACAGTGGAAGAATGCCAAAATTTGGAAACACCCCTTTCTCCTGCCCCCAAGCAGCTTAACAGCAAGTGTGCCATTTCACAATGTGTACTTTAAGTAGCATTTAAGGAAGCTGGTCCTGGGGACGTATTTTTAGGCAAGACTGGAAAATAAGGTAAGGAGATCGTATTTTCCAGAGAACATTTTACCTGCACATAAAGCAAGTGCAAAGTCTGCGGGTACTCTGCAGAAGTGGCAGCTTTCAAAATGTAAAAAGTGCATGCATAATTTCCCTTTGAACGTAGGCAGAAGGTAGCTGTGGGCTCTGTCCCTAGGGGCTGTGAAAACTGACCCTTCCACCGACACCCCCACATCTCCAGTAGGGGAAGATTCCACTGGAACTCAAGGCCCAACTGTGCAGGAAGAAACTAATGGCCAAAAAAAAAAAAATAGAATATATTTGAAAACAAATCCACATTGCTGATGTGATAGAAGTTAAGCCTGCACAATGCCTCACTCAGAGGATATAAGTTGATGTGCAACAACTGGATTTCATTTTTTTTTTTTTTGTGCTTTAGTCTACCAGCTTTATCTCTACATCTCCTTTGTGTCAAATATAACATGAGGAAACTCAACTGGGCCAACTCGGTAGCTAGGGATGCTGCAGAGAAAGCATTCACAGTGCCCCCCCCCCCTTGCCAAAGAAGTGAAAGGGGGGGGAGGGAGTCCCTGTCATTAATCAACAGCAACATCTAGTGGCCACATTTAGGGCACAACTGCAAGGATCTAAATTGTACCAAGCAGGGCACCATCACTCCACGGAAACTGGGCGGGGGTATAAAATAAGGGAAAAGATAGCCGGATAGTTGTGAATGAAGGCTCAGGAAACTGAAGTAAGAGCAGAAGGAAAAACTGCCAGGTCCCCCCCCCCAAAAAAAAAAATTCAAAAGTAAATATTTAATAGAAAACAACAAATAAATGGCATTCTTCTATTGTAACACTAGATAAAGCAGATGATTCCTTTCTACAGAGATGTGCTCTTGTTCTGAATCTCTCACTAGAATGCAGCTGTTTAAAGGTCAGACAGTGCATTTCATTTTCATTTGTAACAGTGTCATAAAAATGTTATTAATAATAAAAACAATAATAGAAAACCTTGATAGACACAAAATGTTTATCTGTCACTATTGCCTTTTCCTGGCCTGTCAAAACCTCTCACTATCATAGGCAATGTCTCATTTTAGTGACAGCATGAAGCCAACGTCCTCTGCTCTCACCGTTCTTTAGTTATAAATAGCTTGTTGGCAAGGTAACATGGGTAAACACTTGGGCCCTACCAGGTGAAGCTGTACAGCCTGTACATCTAAATATACTTGCATGTACAAAGTAGTCAATTTGTTAAAGAACATAACCCTTGTGTTTACATCGCACATTCCAGGATCCAATCTGGAGAAAAATCTCATGCCATAAAGTAGGTTTTATGATTCTTGAATACACAGTCCAGGTGGCTGATTTAAGGTAGACCGTATAGATCACTATTTTAGAGGTTTGAGGGGAGGGAAGGCATTTTAGAGCCTTAGGCCTTTTAACATTATGTCGGCCCTGAACAAGGTGAGCCACAATCAGGTGAAAAGGCTAAGTTTTAGTGCACAAGTTTTTTGTTTTTTGTGATTTTTTAATATTCCAAAAAATGTATTTAATTGCTGTTACTTCAGTCATGTTCCAGGTGTTTCATCACTAATGGGTACATTTTTAAAAGGAACGGGTGTGCACCCATAAACATGCGTATTGCAGCACGTACTTTATAAAATGAGGCACATTTTTGCTCATGTGTAGCATTTTAAAATAATGTTACCACACATATTTCTACAGCTTTTACATGCATATCTTATGAGAGAGAGAGAGAAAGAGAAAGAGAGAGACCCTCTGTATAGGCTCAGTCTGATACTGTATATGCAGGTATCACTCTAGAGGGGCACACTGATTTGGGGTGAGTTTATGGGAGGTGGGTTGGGGTTAGGGGGGTGTTACAAACACATTCAGAGGTATTCATAATAAAATTGACATCAGTAAAGACAAAGTCCTTATAAATGATGAAAAGTCTAACAAGAGGAGTTGATTTGATTACTGCAGTGCTAGCTGTGTTATACAAATCTACTCTTTTTCAATCACTTATAAGGGCTATAATTCACTGATGTCAGTTTTACTATGAATACCTCTGAATGTGTTTGTAACAACATCCCCCTAACCCCAACCCACTTCCCGAACACTCACCCCGAATCAAAGTGCCCCTCTAGAGTGGTGCCTATATATACAGTATCAGACTGACCCTATATAGAAACATGAGCTCTCTCTCTCTCTCCCTCCCCCCAGGCTCCTGCACCTCATGAGAAGCAGCAGCAAAGTTATGCAGGCAACATACGCACGTTGCCTTTGCAAAATTTGTGCTTACATGTGTCAGTCCTAGCCCTGCACCCAGAACACCCATGATCTGCCCCTTTTCTGCCTCCTTATTCTGAATGTACATACATGCATGTTCACGTACCCTTCCTGGTTTCTTAAAATTCGCGTTGCTCACACTTAGCCCACATATGTGTGAATGAGACCGTTTTTGCATGAGCAATGCTTTTAATATCTACTTTAAAATGCTCATTTGAAAATGACCACATTTTATTAGCAATTTTGAATAATAATTTTTTGGATTTTTTATCTATCATTTCAAGACTATAGATAAAGCAGAGTTGCTTACCTGTAACAGGTATTCTTCTTGGACAGCAGGATATTAGTCCTCACAAATGGGTGACATCATCAGATGGAGCCTGGCACGGAAAACATTTGTCAAGGTTTCTAGAACTTTGACTGGCACACTAAGCATGCCCAGCATGCAGGGTCACGCTTCAGTCTCGTAACATAGAATTCACGAGCAAAAAAATAAAATAACAAAACGCAGGAAAACCCAACTCCACAGGGTGACGGGCGGGTTTCCTGAGGACTAACATCCTGCTGTCCTAGGAGAATACCTGTTACAGGTAAGCAACTCTGCTTTCTCCTAGGACAAGCAAGATGGTAGTCCTCACAGATGGGTGAATACCAAGCTATAGGATGTTCCCGGCAACAACCATGACCAACAGGCACTGAACCGGGTGCGAACGGGCACAAAAATAACTGCGGTGCTGTTGGTAACATAGGAAGACAGCCTGAACCCAAACAATGGGCACTAGGTAAGGACAGTTGGGTCTAAACCTGGAAGAGGTTGCATAGGACAGATTGGCTGAAGCTACTGTCATGCTGACCATCCCTGTCCAAGCAGTAGTGGGCAGCGAACATGTGGAACTCCACGTTGTGGCCTTGCAGATTTCTGCAATGGGAATTGCTCATAAGTGGGCAACCGATGCCACCATAGTTTCTCACAATGAGCTTTTACGCGGCCTCCGAGCTGAAGGCCCACCTGCGGATAGCAGAAGGAGATACAATCTGTCAGCCAGTTGGACAGAGTTTGCTTGCCCATCGCAACACCTAGCCTGTTCCTATCAAAGGATATAAAGAGTGGCGTGGACTGCCTGTGGCCTGCTGTGCATTCAACATAGAAAGCTAAAGCCCTCTTGCAGTCCAAACTGTGCAGAGCCCATTCACTCTGGTGAGAATGAAGCCTCAGAAAAAAGGTGGTCAGAACGATGGACTGATTAAGATGAAAATCAGTCACCACCTTAGGTAGGAACTTAGGGTGAGCATGCAGGACATCCTATCATGAAAGAATTTTGTGTAGGGCAGATACGTCACAGACGCCTGACGCTCACTGACTGCGCCGAAGTGATCGCCACCAGGAAGAGTACCTTCCAGGTCGGGAACTTAAGATCGCAGGAGCACAAAGGTTAAAAAGGGTCATGCGTGAGCTGAGCCAATACTACATTGAGGTCCCAGGGCACAACAGGAGGCCGAAAGGGAAGCTTCAGCAGAAGCAAGCCCCTCAGAAAATCGCCCCACAATGGGTTGTACAGAGATAGGCATATCACAGACACCCTGATGGTAAGCACTGATGGCACTCAGGTGCACTCTAACAGAGTTGGTTTTTAACCCAGCCTCCGAGAGGTGCCACAGATAGTCAAGCAACTTTGGAGTGGGGCAGGCGAAAGGATCCAAGCCATCACCCTAGCACCAGATGGAGAACCTCCTCCACTTCAGCTGATAAGACTTTCTGGTCGAAGGCTTTCTGGAAGCTACAAACACCTGAGACATGTCATCATAGAGGTCCCGGGGCTGCAGGACTAAGTGCTCAATATCCAGGCCATCAAGGCTAATGCCCGGAGGTTTGAATGGTGCAGTCTGTCCCGATCCTGTGTTATCAGATCAGGAGAGGTCCCCAGATGGATAGGTTCTCTGACTGACAGGTCCCAAAGAAGCGAGAACCAGACCTATCTGGACCAATAAGGGGCTACGAGGATCATGGCACCTGGTCCAGCTGGAGCTTCAAGAGAGTCTTCATGACCAGCAGAAGAGGAGGAGGATATGTGTACAAGAGACTTGTGCCCCAATGTCGGGTAAAGGTGTCCGAGGCTGGAAGACCATCTGTCCTGAACAGGGAGCAGAATTTGCTCACTTTGCAATTGTAGGGGGAGACAAAGAGATCCACATCCGGAGTTCCCCCCAGCAGAAGATCCAGACTGCCACTTGTGGATTCAGTGACCACTCGTGTGGCCGGAACACACGACTCAGATGGTTCGCCACCACATTCTCCGTTCCGGCTAGGTACTTCGCTCTTAAGAGCTTGCACTGCAACAGAGCCCAGAACCAAATCTGTACCGCTTCTTGACAGAGGAGGAACGATTCAGTGCCTCCCTGTTTGTTGATGTACCACATTGGTACCTGATTGTCTGTCCAAATCAGGACCGCCTTGTGGGACAAACTGGGCTCAAAGCACACAAAGGGTGTAGCGAATTACTCGAAGCTCCAGAAAGTTGATCTGACACAGTTTCCTGAGCTGTCCATCAATCTTGTTTACGGAGGTTGTCCACATGTGCCCCCCAACCCAGGGGAGAAGCATCGGTGGTAAGCACCATCTGAGGCAGGGAACCTTGAAAGGGACCCCCCTGCTCCAGGTTGGATAGATCCTCCCACCAGGACAGAGAGACTCGTAGAGGCAGAATGACATAGACATGAGCCCTGAGGTCCTGAGATGCCTGCTGCCACTGTGACCACAAGGTCCACCATGTCCTGCGCATGCACAAGCGGGCTAAGGGAGTGACATGGACAGACGCAGTTATGTGACCCAAAAGACAAAGCAGCAGACAAGCAGAAACCTGCTGATGGCGGCGGACCATGCTCGCCAGTGACTATGATCGCAGAGCAGAAAAGCCTTGGCCTGAACCATGTCCAGCCTGGCCCTGATGAAGTCCAGGTGTGGCAACGGGCCAAGGTGGGACTTGGGGTAATTGATGACAAACCCCAGAGACTGCAATACCTGGATGGTCAGATGTAAAGAGCACAGCACCTCCTGCTGAGTGGCGCTTTTGGCCAGCCAGTTGTCCAAGTAGGAGAACACGTGCACTCCCTGATGTGGGAGGTGTGCCCCTACTACCGCCAGGGCATTTGGTGAAGACCTGGGATGCCAACTCAAGATCAAATGGCAACACCCAATACGGGAAGTGATCCTTTCCCACCACAAAGCGAAGATACTTCCTGTATCCCTCAATCTTTCAGGTCGAGGGAGCAGAGCAGTCTCCTTTTCTTAAGAGCGGGCTGCCCAAAGAGACCATCCTGAATTTTCTCTTTGAAGGAATTTGTTCAAGGCTCTCAGGTCGAGAATAGGACGTAGGCCCCCAGTTCTCTTTGGTATCAGGAAATACCATGAGTAAAACCCTCAGCCCCACTGTTGGAGGGGGATGGGTTCCACGGATCCGGACAGTAGAAGGGCGGAGAGCTCTGTTAGAAGTATTTCCTGAGCTGGGAGGTGAGAGATGTGAGTCAATGTGCTGGGGAGCAATCACCTCTAATTTGTTTCCTGTGAAGCCTGTTACCTGCAATTTTGAAATTGGAATTAATTCTTGCTGAGAGGTGAGAAGGCCCGGATCGAGAGGGCGGGACCCGGTGTGATGTCATCGGGAGGTGCCCCTCGGGACTGAGATAAAATCAAAGGCCCTGCGGCGCGCTGCCGAAGCCGAGCACCAAAGGGGCGTGCCCCTGGGTAAGAAAATAAATTATGGGAAGGAAGCGAAAATAAAAAAAAACTATACTTCTTCACTATCATCCCCTTTGTCAAAAAGAGCTGGACCCATGGACTCACACATAGTGCAATTGGGTGAGTCCAGTGTTGGGGAAATTGTAGAAGGAAACTCCCCTTCAGGAGTCACCTTAAGCCCCAGGTCCCCACAGCCCCCCCTTACAACCTATAATGGAAGGATTATTGGAGGCAAGGAATGGTATAGAATCTCATGTGAGTGTTACTCATGCCAATATTGGCATGGGGATACCACAGTGGGAAACATACAATCTAGTTTAGCTTCTATGGGTGGCGAGGCTGCTGCAAGAAACACTAGAATTTCCTGCCCTGCAATTTTTGAATTGTGTACTGATGGAGAAGAAAACATTGTAGAACCTGAAAATGTAACTTTATTAATAGTGTGGAGATTAACTGTGAAGATACATAAGAAACTATTACCATTTCTAAAGTACATACTTTTTCAGTGGAAACAAGAGCGAAATTGGTAGAATTAGATAAGACTGAGAATTTGGAACATGCAGTAGCAAATTTGAACCCAGTAATTAAAAATTTACAGGCCACCAGTATCTCTTCCATTAAAGGTAATATAGGATAGAACAGTTAGAGAATGAAATGAGATCATTTAATCTTTGTTTATTCAATTTTCCAATTTCTCGATTAAAGTCTGATATCGAATTGTTTAAAAAATATGTAGTGGAAATACTTTCTTATGAGATGGAAAAAATCCCAATTATTTCTAAAATGTATTACTTGCCTAAAAGAAGAACGCTTCAAGTAGCTGAGGGCGGCATTGACACTTTAGAAAGTCCAGGGGTCTCAACATTTTTAGAAGACTCTCTGGATAATATAGCATCTAGGACTACCTTGCTAGTTACTTTTTCATTGAAAAAGGATAAAGACCTGTTCTTTACTAAATATTTCCAAAATAAAAATTTTGATTTTTGTGGCCAAAAGATACAGGTCTTTCCTGATGTTTCCCGTGCAACACAGGCACAGCGGAAACTTTTTCTTTCTATGAAGCAAGCAGTTCTAGATATGGGAGGTACTTTTTTCCTGAAATTTCAGTGTAAGTGCCAAATAACATATCAAACTAATAAATTTGTTTTCCTTGACCCCCCATACTTGGAGCGTTTTCTTCAGGATAAATCCAGATTACCTAAGGTTTAAGGATAGGGTAGTAAAAGAAAAATAGATGCACATTTGAATCTCATACCCCAACTTCCCCTAGATGTGGGCTAGTCCAGATGTTGCTATTAGAAACAATTTAAAGTGTGAGAGAAAGTATATCTTGTTTTTCGCTGGGTTACTTGATTGTATCATTTATTTGTAAATGTTGTAATTGAATAAACAATAAATTTAAAAAAAAAAAAAAAGAAGTATTTCCTGAGGAGTGGATGAAACCCACAATGGCTGTGGGTTTCAGCACTCTGCACCGGAGTCAGCCATCTTGCCCAAGCAGGAGGAAAAGGGAGGAAAAGAGTTAAGGCAGAGCGGTTGCAGCCGTCTGCGACCGATGGACGCAACAGGTGGCAGTCCGCAGGGATGTCCCTGAAGTTCAGCTGGTACCCTTGGTGAACGATGGTGAGAACCCACTGGTCCAACATGATGCAGGGCCAGTGGTGCACAAACTAACGCAGCCTGCCTCTGACCTGGGGGCAGGATGCTGAAGATCTGGGAATCTGACTTGCGCTCCCTCGCTCCCAGTCAAAACCCCGTGGCAAGACGTTGCTGGGGGGCTGGCTGAGGCCTGGGGGTCTACTGCTGACGGGAACAACCTCTGGAACCAACACAGGGTGTGCAGGCCCGCAAGGCAGGGGGATAGTATTTCCTCTAGTGATAGAATGATTTCCTCGAGCTTTGTCTCGAGGATTTCCTCACAGAGGATGGCGGGTCGGAAACACTAGCCAACAGTTGTTTGAAGGACCACCATGAAACCTTTCATTAAGCCACCACGTCCCTGACCTTATCCCCTAAGAGATTTTCACCCGTACAGGGTAGATCTGCCAGCTTTTCTTGAACCTCCAGTCGAAGGTCCAAGGCATGGAGCCAGGTCATCCTGCGTGCGCCAATACCCACTGCAGCCACCCTCAGTAGTGTAGGATATATTTAATTTTGGGTACTTGCCATATACTTGTAGCCTGGATTGGCCACTGTTGGAAACAGGATGCTGGGCTTGATGGACCCTTGGTCTGACCCAGTATGGCAATTTCTTATGTTAAGTTCTTATGTAGGTGGATCTCATCTCGTGTTTTCCTGCCTCCAGACCCTGCTGTACTACTGCTGAGAATGAATCTTGTTGCTGTTGAGGCAGGCGCTCTGACAGCTCCTGGACTTGCTTCCACAGATTCTGGTTGTACCGGGTCATATATAGTTGGTAGGAGGCGATACAAGCGATGAGCATAGCGCCCTGAAACTCCTTCCTACCCAGGGCATCCAATGCCCTGTGCTCTCTCCCTGGAGGGGCAGAGGCATGGGTGTGAGAGCGCTTGGCCTTTTTAAGGGCAAACTTCACCACAACCAATTGGTGTGGGAGATGGCGCCTCAAAACCAGGTAGATGGCATCTGCCTTCCAATTAACTGGAGGGACAGACACTGGATGTTCCCAGATCCTGAGGAGGAGATCCTTAAAAATATCATGGACTGGGACAGCTACTATTTCCTTTGGAGCATCTACAAACTGGAGGCCCTCCAACATTTTGTGATGGGCGTCCTCTTCCATGAGGAGCTGAAATGGAATAGCTTCAGCCATAGCCCAGACAAAGCCCACAAAGGAAATATCCTCCAGAGGAGAAGGCTCTGAAAGAATATCTTCGGAGGACTCTGAGGTATCGTCTCCCCAAGGGTCATATGGGGCTTCTTCCTCACTCAGGTCCCCTGGGGCCGGCAAGGATGGTCCCTGCCCAAGTCTCTCAGTTTGGACACCAAGGACATTGATAGGCCCGAGGGGATTAATGGCACCAAGGACACCGAGATCCCCGATGGCCCAGGAACAGGAAACTCCAGCTGAGGAACCAGTGGCTCTGAAGGCGCCAACGGCCACAGCAAGTCTTCCTCCTCAGAGGACCCAATGATGAGTATTGCTTCAGAGGAGGGCATCTGTGGCCATTGAGAAAATCGAGGGTCCTCCAGACACCGGCTGTGTCGGAAGGATGCCTAGAAGGACGTCCAGATGTTTCAGCAGGGGCGCAAGCAGAGATGGCGCAGGCTCCGGCACTGGCATGGTGACTGATGCCAGTGGCGGTTTGATACCCCACAGGGCTCAGAGCACCGCCATCTGAACCCTATGGTCCAACTCCTCCTGAACGTCTGGTGAAAATAAGAATAGATGGAGGAGGAGGCAGCATCACCAATATCGATGGGGAATGCCAGGGACTCCCGGGTCTGATAAAGGACGATGCCTCTTCCCCACAGGATTGCTTTGGTGGAAGCACGGCGGCCGCCTATGTTGCACTGGAGCCGGGGCTGTGTGTCAATGGCAACCGGTCAGGGTGTTTGTAGCGGTGCTCGGCCCGGTCTTTCCCCTCTGCCAAGGAAGCTGAAGATCTTGACCTCTTGTAATGCGGCAACATCGGAGATGGCCTATCTCTGGCAACTGTCTCACAAGACAGGCCCACTGGGAGAGTGGAAAGGGACGGCGTATCCAACGGTTCCACTCGGCCTCTAGATGTCGACCCCCCCCCATGCCGGAATGGATGGATCAGACATTTTGGGTCCAAAGAGCTTTTCCATCTTATCCAGCTGGGCACGCCGACGCTTGGGGGTCATTTGATCACACAGATGACCTCCTCTGACACCGTGTGACGCCCCCAGGCAGAGGATATAGATCTTGTGCGGATCAGTAATAGACACGGTCCGTGGGCACTGGGGGCACCATCGAAAACCAGACAACACCATGAAAAACAGCCAGCGAGCGGTCGATGGCCAGCAGCCACGAGGAGAAACACGCCAAGAATCAACCAAAAGGGGAAAATATAGCACCTACCATGCCACTGGACAGCATCAACTGGAGAAGAGGGACCCGGCACAGAAAAAAGTTGAAAAAAAAAAAAAGACCGAGAACACTTTTTGAAAAAGTACAAAGAGCAGAGCTCCAAAACTGCAAGGCAATCACTTCACACAAAAAAAAAAAAAAAAAAGAATGAAAGGGGATCCCACATAGACGCGTGGATAGTGGCATGCTGAGCATGCTCAGTGTGCCAAAGTTCTAGAAACCCTGACAAAAGCTTTTGTGTCAGGCTCCATCTGATGATATCACCCATCTGTGAGGACTATCATTAGGCTTGTCCTAGGAGAAATAATTCAACCAAAATACTGATTGTGGTAAATATCTCATTATGAATGCATTCTGCTGTTAAAATTTGACTATGTTGACGTAGCACTAACTCTGTTTCTGAAGGTGATGATTCTTTTCCATTTTACTTATTTCTTTATAGACTTACTCAACATAACTTGCTGTGAACTATTTGCATTTTGGTCTTCACTGCTGTCCTCTTAGCACTGAACCATAAAAGGGATACATTTGCAAAATCACATTCAAGATTTAGACATCAAAAAGTTCTCTAGAAAGACCAAGAGAAAATATAATCTTTTGTATAACAAGGAATTGACTAGTTTAAAGCAATGCAAAAGGCAGCTGGAGAGGTGCTGGTTGTATACTGAACTTCAAGAGATCCATCAGAATTATAAAAACCTTGCAAGTATTTATAATTAGGCAGTAGTGGACACAAAGGGGCCAATGTAAATAAGACCCACGGCAAAACAGGTGCTAGTCATGAGTGCAGGTTTTGATCACCATGCATGGCTGAAACTGCTGCTTCTGCGGGATGTAAAAACATAAATTATGCAAATGATTTGCGGAAAGAAATCTGCGCACATACTGAAAAATGCACGTAACCTAAGTGCGGTAAGGGCCTATGTAATAAGCAGCCGCATCCGTGCTCAAAACCTGCGCCGATAATCCGCGCACAAAAGCAAGCGAGTGAACGGGTCTGCTATTAAGTGAAAGTATGACCCTGGAAAGTATTTTTAATATTTCAAATAACTGTGCTGCAGAAAACATGGCAAATATTTTCATCAATGCTAATTCACACCGGCATAGCAGCGAGATAGGTGCCCAACTGAGCACCTATCTGGATGCTTGGGTGCTGAATTAGGCCATCAGATGGGAGCGAATATGGACACTCTGAAGCACAGAAAGGCACAAAGCAAATGCTGCCGGTCAGGCACTGAGCTAGGCACTCTTCTGGCTGTGTATCTGGCCACTTGGGCGCCGAGCTAGGTGCTCAGCTGGTTGCAAATCTTGCCGCTTGGACATCAAGAAAAGCACCTAGGGAAGCACGTACCTAAGCTTGCCGTTCCGATGCCCAGAAAATCGCTTTCCTAAACTGGTCACTTGGGCGCTGAGATTGGCGCTAAGTGGTTTTCAGGATGCTCGGATGCCGACATAGGCACCCCGAGTCAGTGCTGACACTAAACTCGTTCCCTGATCGTGGCGGAAAAAACCCATACTAGCATTAGCGCGGCTCCCCTGCATTGCCTATGATTAGCTAATCGCCTCCTTTGCGTGCCGTTAGCATGCATTCACGCAGGAAAACCCACATGTTCGTATGTGCTTTTTCCCCCCCACGCACAAAAGCCTTATTACATCCCCATATAAGGCTTTGTGCGGGAAAACGTGCATACAAATGCGCGTAAAGGAGTGCACAAACCCGTTGCAGCTTCAGCGCACCTAATTACATCAGCCCCAAAGAGAGCATACAAACTTCAAGAAACCCTCAGTAGACCATTGTGCCTTGAGAATTTCAGACCAGTCTCAAATGTTCTCTTCTTGACCAAGATAATAGAATGTGTTGTGTTAGCACAGGTCCATGAGTTCTTGGAAAACAATTATGTTTGGGCTCAGAAGAGGCCATGGATTAAAACTTTGTGGCTCTGCTGGATGATTTTTTTTTTGCAAACTGCAGATAAAGATTCTACATCATGTCTAAATCTGCTTAATCTTCCTGAAGTGTTCAACATGGCAGACCATACTATTTTGTCAAACTGCTTGGAGACAGGGCTGCAGGGAATAGTGTTGGCTCAATTTGTTTCTCATGGAGAGATCACAACAGGTGGTGTTGGGAGTTGCTTGTTCAGCTCCAAGGGGTTCCTCATGGAGCAATTTTGTTTCATTATTTAATCTGCATCTCAAACCACTGTAAGATATCATTAAAGATGCATGGACTGAATTTGTATTTCTTTGCAGATAATATATAACTAGCAGTTACAGTGGAATCAGCTTAGGGATGATATCAATTCATGTATTGCAGGGGATTTGGAAATGGGTCAATAGAGACACACTATGGCTTAATCCAGGCAAGATAGAGCTTTTGTATGTAGGCCGTTTAGCTTCCCAGCCAGAAGCCTTTCCATTGTTATTAAATTGGCAAGTTGGCAGCTAGAGAAGAGGTTTGTAATCTTGGAATATACTTGGATTGCAGATTGGATATTAGAACACAGGTGGTAGCTAACAATGTGTACTTCCACCTGTGCATGGTGAAGTAGTTAATATCCTATTTTAGTAGTAATCATTTGGCCATATTTATTCAAGCCATAGGAAGCTCTTCCCGAACAGAAGTACATTCCGCCCATCGGCCAGCTGCCGGAGTGCTTTTCCCCGGGACAATGTTTAATGATGCTGTCCTGGCCCATCCCCTGCCCCGTTCCTCCCCACCCAGACCCCACCCCCCAGCCCACCCTCTTTTCAATCACCAGGCACTTCTACGCGAACCAGTGGTTAGCGCGTGGCCGAGCCCTTTCGAAAATGCTCTCAACATGCGCAGGGCCTAGCCACGCATGTAACCCCTGGTTTTACTGCGCACAGGGCTTTTAAAATTCGACCATTTATTTCTATGCTCTGAAGACCTGGTTTGTTAGAAAGGCATATGGGTTCTCATGGGTCTCAGTAGAGACAGGTGCAATGAGTGGTGATGGGTTCAAGGTATGTTTCCTTGGAAATAACTTTCCTTATTGAGTTTTTCAGAATACTAGGTTACGGGCTTTGGATACTCTGATCCAAATTGTCAGAAGATAACAATTACCATGATATTATTGTATAGTGGGATTTTTATGTACTGGGGGTTATGATTATGGTTTTATCATTATAGCATTGCTTTATTTTAGGTATATGCTGTTGCATAACTGTTCATTTTGAGTATAATAAATCCTTGTACATCATGTTTTTCCTTGCTTTTGAACAGTATTTGAGGAAGTGAGTACAAACTGTTTAAATAAATAAATAAATAAATGGGAGGGATGAGGTACTGGGCATAAAGTAAAAAGGGGATCTTGCTTATCAGCTAGCCAGGAGGGTGATGTGCAATGGAAGAACAAAAACGGATAAGGAGTGATATCGTACAGGGGAGCCCTTGTGGACATGAGGAACTGGGCTATCTAAATGGGCAACTTAGTCTTTTTCTGCCATTGTCTACTGAGTTACCATGAACTTCTCATGTTTTGCAGCTCAGTTTCAAACTATCAAGACCACAGGGATTGGCAATTCTGCAAAAAAAAAAAAAAAATGTTTTGAAGACTTGGGAAGGTGTTCTCCATAGCAAAACCAAGCAGACTGGCTTATAGGTGAATTTTAAAAGCCCTACATGCACCAAAGCAGGGAGATACGCATGTGTCTGGGGCCGGCACACACCGCACGGATTTTAAGATGTGCCGAGTTTGTGTATACCTCCCGGTTCACGCATGTGGTCTGGGCGGAGCCTGGGCATTCCAGGAAGGTCACGTACAATGTGTGCATAAGTATGCACACATACTTATAAAGTATGCACTGGGGTCCCCTACCGCTTAACTTTACTTCTGCAATGGATGGCGTGTAAGTATTAAAATTTAAAAAATCAGGGCCAGTCAGCGGGGTTTGAAGGGTCAGAGCTAATATGGTAAAAGGGAGGAAGGTTAATTAGGGTGGGGTTAGGAAGTTGGGAGCCTTTACCCGAGCAAACTTGGAACGGACTGGGGAAACTGGTAATTGTGTTGGTGCAGTAGAGCCTGCATTTGCTTGCACAAACGTGTGTCCATACAAAATTGTATGCATGTACAGCCGATTTTTATATCATACGTGTGTACGTATAAAATGGCTGCATCCATTCACACAAGCCGGCATATGCCCTCGTGGCTGTTTAAAAGTTACTGTCCCCAAGTGTTACATTATGGGCCAGATTTTAAAAAACATTTATATGCATAAAACTGGGTTTTACTCGAATAAATGCACTTTGAGTAAGTGGGCTTTTGAAAATTGCTAGAATTTATGCCACTGAATTGTCCATAGGATTTACTTGCATAAGAACACTTGACTCAAGTAAATGGCTTTTGAAAATCCCTACATTAGTATGTTACATTTACGTGCATAACTCTTGAAAATTACCTCCTATATGTTCAGTCACCTAGCTTTATAAATCTTTGCAATACTTTTCTTCTCTTATTATTTACTGTTTCCTCAGAGGAAACAGTAAATAATCCTTGGAACATACATACTTTCCCATATAACCATTTTAATCATTGCTCAGTTTGTTTAATCAACCTAATGGTTTGTCTTTTTAAACCTCTTTCAATTAAAACCTTAAGACCTGTATAGAACAAAAGTAGTTGGCAAGCTGAGTCACCCACACCTGCCTCTAATAAAGCAGTTGCAAAAGGCCAGGTAGTTTAGTCCCCTTCCTGCAAAATTCAATTTATAATTTTATTTTATTTTTTTGCACAAATAAATGTTATTACCTGGCTCTGCTGCTTTTGTACAAAAGATATGATTATATGTTTGACACATTGGTTAAGCCACTGCACTGCAAATCTCCTGCATGCTTAAATTCTAGGAGGAAAAAAAAAAATTCACACTGTACTTCATTCATTAAGTCCTAGAAGCTTAGGGCCTGATTTATAAAAGCATTTACACACTTAAAATTGGGGTTTACATGTGTAAATGCACTTTACCTGTGTAAGTGCACCTTTGAAAATTGCTACAATAGTAGTTACATTTACACTTGTAAATCCTTTTGAAAACTAAACCTTCAAACATTCGCGTGGGCGTATACGTATGCACGTGTGCTGGCTCGCGTCCAGGAAAGCTGCCTGTACATAGGTTCTCTTTAGGTGCCTCAATCTTTGGAAAATGCCCTTGTAAATGCATAATTGAGCATCAGAGTAATACATTTGTTTTTATAGACTCTACACATTTAGAAACCTTTTAAAGGGTTAAGTCATCTTGAGGGCCCTCCCCGAATGGAGGCAGGGAGGGGAAGTTTGGACAGATTTTTTTATGTATTTATCATGCATTTTCTTATTTGTAGCTCTCCCCACTGGACTGTGGACTTGTTCAAAATTGAAGTGGATTATTTGTTATTTAAAATTAGTTTCTTGATATTCCTATTTTTATTATAAATACGTACTTGAATATGTAGAAAGAAGAGTGAAATTTTGCCAGTTTAAGATTTTTGGCCTTTTAGAACAAGGTAAACAAAACAACTTCTTGGTTAACGTTAAAAGGAGACTTAACCTTAGAAACAAAACTTGTAACAATTCTATAGAAAACCCAGCTCTACTAATGGCCTCCTGCATGTTCTAATACCATTTGCTCACAACCCTAGATTCACATCTATAAGGATGGCAAACTGCAAAAAGAGGCCAGTAGTCTCAAAGCTTTTTTAAGGCCATCTCCAGGCTCTTCTCACTGGCATTCTTTAAACTGGCAGGGCCCTCTTATAGGAGTAGAGATCTTAAGAGCTACTCAATAGTGGTATCTACATTGCATTAGGGGCCTTCATCCTCAATTCCACTTATCTTTAGGAAGCCCGTTCAACTTGCTAAAGGATTTTGGTACAGCAACCTTCTTATCCAGATAGGCCTATCCCTTCTTAATGAGCCCTTCCATCATTGGGTATAGCAGCAATACTTTATTTTTCTTAAACTCTGTGTTCAGCAAAACCTCTTTAGGACTATCAGTCTCTGACTCTATAGTCTCCACACTGAAAGCCACTGTAACTTTTCTTATGAGGCAGCTCATGCAAATCTCACTGAAGTGTCCAGTTATTTCTGTGGATGGTTATACTAGCTCATCACATGAATCCCTGGCAGACTCCCATGAAACAAAGATGCATCAGATTGCAGAGGACCTCTGATGCTGAAACCAAGGAAAGATCTACCAGGCTGACTCCTTCTTTTGAAATGTGTTCCTGCAGAGAATCTTGAGGATATCAGAGTCTTTCTGATGCATTAGTCTGAGCAACTGATCACCTTCTGGTTTGGGGATATCAGTCAGATTTTTTTTTTAACACATAAGACATTTCAAAAAACTAGGACCAATAAGCAGGATCAATGCAAGCCTATTTGGCACCCTAGGCAAACCTTTGATTATTCACCGCCCCCCCCCAAAAAAAAAAAAACAAACAACAACTTATCTAATAGTGGCAGCTCCAGCACAGGGCTGCTTCCTACTGGTGGCAGTGGCTCCAGGACTGCGCTCCTTTCTTTTGCAGTATTGACTCTGGGACAGCACACTCTAGACCTCACACTCCAAATCTTGGCACTCTCTAGGTGACTGCCTAGTTTGCCAATAAGACAAGCAGCCTAAGATTATGAACAAATGGTGAAAGTAGAGAATCAATCAAGGTAACAATCTGAGGACTCTGGGTACTAACTGTGGCTTTAAGGAAATAATCAAGCTGGAGATGAACTCCATAAACAGAAGACAGGATTGTGAAGAAGACGGCAGTCTAAGTTTACAAATTACTGTAGACTGGGGAAGAAGGGGGAACAACAAGGTTCAATGGATCCTTTCACTTCTACAGCAACAAATCAAATCTAGCTTAGGCTCATGGTGAAAAAAAAAATAAAATAAAATAAAAGTAGCAGCTTTCATGTCAATCACTGGTGCCCTCTTTACTAAGTATATCCAAGAATGCAATTCTTGGTTGAATTTCATGGTCACCTCACTCATTGTTCTTTCATAAATGATTTGAAGAAATATACAAGCAGCCAAATTGGCAGAAGATACAAAACGGTTTGATTTGTTAAAACAGCAGAAGATTGTGAAAAACTGCAAAAGAACCTTCCGAGACTGGGCTTCTAAATAGCAGATGCAATTAAATGTGGACAAGGGCAAAGTAATGCACGTAGGGAAAAATAATACCAACTACAAGTACATAATAATGGGTTCTGTGTTAGGAGTCACATTCCAGGAAAAGAAGCTCAGAGTCTTTGTGGATGATATCTTGAAATCTTCGGCTCAGTATGCCATGGCAGTCAAAAAGGCAAATAGAATGTTAGGAAAGGAACAGAGAACAAAACTAAGAATATTATAAGGGCTTTATACAGATCCATTGTAGGACCACACCTTGAGTGTTGTGTGCAGTTCTGGTTGCCACATCTCATAAGTGACATAGTGGACAGAGAAAATGTATAGAGTAAGGTGAAAAAAAGTGATGAAAAAGCTCCCTTATGGGAAAGGCTAAACAACACAACAGCATTCTTTAGCTTGGAAAAGAGACAACTGAGAGGGGATAGGATTGCAATTTATAAAATCATGAATGGGTGGGACAGGTACATTTAAGGAATAGTTATTTACCAGTTCAAACAACACTAGGACTAGAGGAAACTCCATGAAACTAGCAACTGGCAGATTAAAACTATTTGTAGGAACTACTTTTTCACACTCTGTGCACAATCAAATTATGGAATCTGTTGCCGGAGGACATGATCAAGGCAACTAACACTGTAGGGGCCGATGCAAAAAAAAAAAAAAAGCGCGGAAAGCGGGCACTGAAAAGTCAGCGCCCGCTTTCTTAACACGCGCATGGTGCCCGCAAGGGGGCGCCATGCTATATTATAATTAGGGGGTCGCGATAAACTCGGCATCTGTTTTCATAACGCAGCCGGCCGGTTATGAAAACAGACGCTGAGCATAACGTCTGTTTTCTTAATGCGGCTGGCTGAATTTTTTTTTTTTTTTAACTTTTAAAAGAAGTTCAGAAAAGCGGGTTTTATAGTGCACTCGGCTGAGCACACTGTATTGCATTGGCCCAGCGGGGTTCAAAAGACATTGGACAAGTTCCTGAACGAAAAATCCAGAAACAATTATTAGCCAGTGCTTATCCCTGGAAGTGAGATACAAGAAATAAATCAACTGTTGGGGATCTGCCGGATACTTGTAACCCATTACTGGTCACTGTCAGAGAGAGAATGCTGGGCTCAATGGGCCTTGGTCTGACCCAGCATGGCGCTTCTTATGCTCGTATCAAGACCGCAAGTCATTTTCAACAAGGGTGTTTGATGGTGCACATACAATATGTTGGAAAATTTCAAGTTGTCTCCGAGAGAACACAAGACCCTCTGTCTAAACTATCTCAGCAGAAAGTTCGTATGTGTGTGTGTGCGTGGAGAGAGATAGTTGGAGAGGGAAGTTTGTGTGAAAGAGGGATGTATGTGTGACAGGAGAGGAGGGACAAAAAGAGTGAATAACTACCATGAGATAAGATAAAGAGAAATAAAAGTAAAAAAAATAAACAGAAAAGAAAGGGAATCTGGGAATGGAAGCAAACAGGCAGCAGCAGGATGGAAGCATGTAGAAGAAAGTCAGAGAGAATAGAATGGATAAAAAGAAAACAGAAATCAGCAGGGAGAGGAAATGTAAAAAATGGAGAATGTATTTCTTTTTTTTTTTTAATCTTTTCCTTATTTATTCAATGTACAAACAAAAGAATTAAAAAGCCATGAAAGAAACAGAGGTGGGATAAAGCAAAAGGAAGAAGAAAGAAACAAAGGAGGGCAATAAGGAAAAATAAAGAGCAAGAAATACAGAGATTTGAAAATATCTTACTGAAAAAAACGATATTCTATAACAAGATAAACTGACAGACCAGGAGTGCCAGGACTTAAGGATGTTCAGGTCCCGGGCAAGAGTCATTCAGGGGCCACCTGCTCCCCCAAAGGGCTGTCCAACACATGTTTTTCTAGAAAACAAAAAGCATTGCTCTCAAATGGCCAAGGTAAGCAATGGCAGAAAAGGTGCACTTTAATAAAGTTGTATGTTGAGGTTTTATAGCCAAAGTTGACATCTAGGCTGGTTAAGTGGACTGCTTTAGTTTCTCTGTGATATACAAGTTGGAGGTAGGATTCTGTGATGTGGTTCTCTGCATACACTGTTAAGCGCATCTTTCATGCCCATTTGTTGAAAGAATAGGTACATTTTCCACATCCCCTACATATACCGGTTCATTGGAGTCCAATATTTATGATATTGGTGGAAACCTGGAAGCTTGATGGTTGATCTATGATCAAACTTTTGATGGACGCAATTGCTACAGACCAGATTTCATGCCAATGGCTCTCAACGTTCAGACTGTTTGATGAAAGTTTTAACATGTGTGACCCGAAAGGTACTATCTTCATATAGTAAGAGTTCAGGGTCATCAATGAGCTTCTAGTACTCTCAAAGTATGGTCAAATCCCATTTCACTGAGGAGGGAGTGATATTTCATAACATCGGCAATTGCAGAAATGGCTTGGATTTTAGTCCACCTCTGTGCCATCATGCTAGGTGAGAAGGTGTTGGCACCAGATGGGAACGTTATAGAGCAGAGCACTATTTATCTGGAGTGGCTGGGACCAAATGTGTACAATATAATGGATTTTTTTAGGATAATGGGAGTTCTGGACAATGGGAGTTTTTCCGGATAACGAAACTTATGAAGTCAACCAGTTTTCAGATAGATAACAGAAGTTGTTTTGGATACAGCAGCTTGGGCCAAATCCCATAATTTCAGATAATAGGAATTTTGAATAAAGAAATATCATATACCCGCCAGGTCCCTCATCCCCACCCCACCGTTTCCCTTCACTAGCACGGCAGCTCCCTCTGCTTCTCCATCTACCTGATTTATAACATCCATAAAATCAGATCTTTTCTTACTTTTGACTCCTTCCGTACACTAATCCATACTCTGATCATTTCACACTTGAGCTACAGCACCTCTTTGTTCTCTGGCTTTCAAATTCTGTTCATCATCCCCTTCAACTTTTCGCAAAATTCTGCTTCCTGCTTTTTGTACCATCTCCCACACTATATCATATCCTTGATGGCCCTTCTACTGGCTCCCTATACAGTTCCAGATCATGCACAAGTGCCTGTTAATAAATGTATCTATGGTCTTACCTCTCCTCAAAAGCCACAACCTCATTTTTATGCTCTCTCCTCCAATATTACAAATCTACTTTACCCCTTCATTCCCAAGATCACACCCTCCACTTGTATTCAACTGTAGAGTGCCAGAGACTGGACTATAAATAAATGACATTATTCAATATCTCTAACTCCTCACACCTAAGGACCTCTACAGGCCAATAAGAAAATTTCCCTGGCTGATATAAAATGGCCTTCTCTCTGTCTCACTTCAGATAAAATGTACTGTAGCTCAAATATGCTGACGTTACATAATAATGTTTGCTTATCAAAAGTCAATACCAATTGGGGCAAGGATGATGTAACCCAGTTTGTTACATGTACTGTACTCTTATCATAGCACATTAAAAAAAACTTCATTTAATGCTTCAGGATTAAGGTATTAGTATAATAAAACCTCTTCTGTTTTTTTTACTTTGAATCTCCAGCTTTTCATGGTGTTAAATGTTTTCGGACTGTTTTATTTGTTGCCTAAGCAACAAATTTGCCACTCACTGGCACCCAGTCACATGCCTACTTTTTTTTCTTTTTTTTTTTTTTTTTTTTACTGTCCCTATCAACCACTCACTTGTCAGCTTGCCAAACTACACTGATCAGACAGATGGTCAATATCTTGCTATCTTGAAAACATTTCAAGCAATTTCTTCAACACAATTGTGCATGAAACTACAGGACAGAACCAAAATTTCAGTAAAAAACATCAGTGCCTATGTGTGTAAGGAAAAGAAATACAGTGAAAGCCTTGGTCTCTTCGCAGACCATATTACAAAAGGTATATCATGCTGAAATATCCATTTGTATAAAAAATATATGTACATATAGCAGTTGATTGTCTTTTTCAAAAATTATCGTATAGTCCAATGCTCACCTGCATTCCATTCCTCCACCTCTCCATCTCTATTTCTCCTTCTCCTAAAACATTCCTACGTCTAGCCCTACATCTCACCTTCTCTCATTATTCCTTTCATTATTCACTTTCTCTCCCCCTTTCACTTCCATTTCTGGCACTGAAAGAAATTATAATCCACATTCCCTACCAGCCTTGGGAGCTCCAGACCTTGGCAGTGTAAACACTGCATACAATCACGGTGCTTTCTCTGGGCCCAACAGCCAGGCACTTTGGACAGGCCCGACTGCCAGCATTCACGCAGCCGGAGACCATCTGCACCCCTCTTTTCCTACTCTGCCACCATAGCCACTGGGGTCTCTAACTCCAGCATTTAGCCTTCTGCTTCCAAGCCAGGCCCTGCCACAGGGCAAGCACCACCTGATGACATCACATGGTAAACAAACTTCTAACACACCAAGCATGTGCCATATTTGGAGTCACCATTCCAACATCCAGCATACAGACATTTAGATTTTGTTCATTCGTAAAAGTGTGTTTTACAGTTTTTCAGAAGTACAATTATTCCAAAAACCTACTGTACTTTAAATACAAGTAAGTAAAAAGGTCAACAACAAATTATAGGTAGTGGTCCAATAAGAAACTAGCATAAAACATCGTAAAAGTTACTTTAAACAATCACCTTGAACCATACATCTACCAAAACAAAAAGTATCTTAACATAGTGAGTTATAGTGCTTTGTGTGGTTACTATTAACACATAAATTACTTCTGCGAAAAACAGCTGTTTTCCAGGGCTTGAACAGGTGTCAATAGAAACTCTGGCCAAAGCTATGGCCAGTGTCAGCCAGCTACTTCCCATTTCCATTGAAGCTGACAGCCCAGTGCCAGAGGAAAGGAAATGCAAAGCATAGGAAGCCAGGCCTAGGTGTGACAGTGATCAACACACTGGGTACCCTGGCAGACTTTTGTTAAACAAGTTATATTCTATTATTTACATAGTGTAAATTGAAGAATGGTAATTTTTTTTTTAAACAGAAGCAGATCAACATGAAGCATCCCAATTAACCTCAAGACACATGCTCTTTGACCTTCAGAGGTATTAAACAACATTGATTACTGATAGCCAACGCATCCATGTTTTAAAATTCATGCACAAGTGTCCTGCACAGTTTTTTAGGTTGTCGCAATACACTGGACAAATGAGCAAGGCCATATCAAAGTTAAAAGTAAATCTTGCCCTCCATGACTTATTCCCAGCATTGCAAAGGGCTTTTGCTTTAAATATTTCTGTGCATCTAAAGACAGCAACATGCAGAATATGTGATCGCTAATACAACAAGACATTTTCTACTGCTTTATAAAACTGTCATGAGATTATTCATGGAATACAGTCTTTCTACAACCAGTCTCTCTTAGGGATGCAGAATAAATAACAATCTGCTTTGCAATTAATTGACTGTTTTAGGAGAGATTAGTGTGTGTAATTATGCTGCCTACTATATTTTCGATGCATTAGGGGGTTCAGATATAAAACTCCGATATGGTCGTTTAAATGACAACAACTCTTATAGACCAGAATTATAGTAATGATATCCATTAAACACAATAAAACAATAAACTAAGAATAAATCTAAATATGACACTTCCTTCACAGCAATAACAGATACGTTTGTAAAAATTAAACTGTCAGGCTGTACATTTGATTGTTCTTTGGATTTCCAGGCTCCATTCTGTTAAGTACTGAGTGGCATAAAGGAATTTGGAACTTAGGGGGTGGTCTATAGGTACAGCACAGAGGGACTACAATTGTTTATTCTAACAGTAAAAACTAAACCCTCATGTTGAATCCCTTAAAAACTGAAGTACTCCTCTCTGCCACTCTCCCCCGCCCCTCTCTGCCACTCTCCCCCGCCCCTCATAGGTCTCTCATTCCTCCTCAGATTTCTACAAATTGCACCCCCTTGCTTTCTCAGGATTCTGCCACTGTTCTCCCACTGTTTCCTTGCAGTAGAAAATCATCTCCCTTTACTTCCAGATTTACGACAGCCACAAAATCTGATATTTTCTTACTTTTGACTCATTCCATATACTAATCCATGCTCTAATCTTTTCATGATTGGGTTACTGTGCCTCTTTATTCTTTGGCCTTCCAAATTCTGGGCCTCAACCCCTTAAACCTTTTCAAATTTCTGCTTCCTGCCTTTTGTACTATCTCCCATAAGAACATAGAACATAAGATATGCCAAATCTTTCAAAAAAGAACTTAAAACATGGTTATTTAAACAAACATTCACAGACGGAGTTGGTTAATCTAATCCCATCCGATCAGACTTACTTCCTCTGCTAACCATGTTTTACTTACTTACCTCCCCTTCTAACCATGCTCTATTCACTTCCTATCCCCCATACCTTTTCTCCTTTACCCCTCTATTCAAATTATGTCCTGCACATCTTTTCCTCCCATGGCCCCCTAGGGCCCTTTCCTCCTTTCCCTCCCACTTCTCTTTTCCCTTTTGTATAAGTCTCCTTAACACACCCAAGCGTGTTTTCAGTTTAGTTATGTATTTAATTGCTTAATTTTACATGCTCTCCCACTGCAAGTCCAATTTGTAAGTCTTACTCTCTTATACCTATCCTCACATTTCTGACATATGCCGAATTGTTACTAGTTGTCTATACACGTTTCAATATGTTCGTTATGAATGCGTTTTATGTATGATGTTGGTTACATTGTAAACCGGAGTGAAGGCAGCCTGCTATACTTCGGTATATAAAAGAATCTAAATAAATAAATAAATAAATATGCCATACTGGGTCAGACCAAGGGTTCATCAAGCCCAGTATCCTGTTTCCAACAGTGGCCAATCCAAGTCACAAGTACCCAAAATTAGATAAATCACAAGCTACTATTGCTTATTAATTACCGTAATAGCAGTTTATGGATTTTTCCTCTAGAAACTTATCCAAATCTTTTTTAAATCCAGTTACACTAACTGCTGTAACCACATCCTCTGGCAATGAATTCCAGAGCTTAACTATGCTATGCGCTGAGTGAAAAAGAATGTATCAATTAGTTTTAAATGAGCTAATTGCTAACTTCATGGAGTGCTCCCTAGTCCTTATTAGAGATGTGCATTTGTTTTTGCCGAATTGGAAAATTGCATCGAAATTGTCCAATTCGGCATGTTTCAGGGAGCCCGAAAAAAATCAGGATTTTCCCATTTTTTCGCAAAAATTCGTTTTTACGATTAGTGCGCACTAATAAAAACTAACAGAAAGTAACAAAAAGTAACAAAATCTAACGGTTTTTGTTAGTGCGCACTAACAGGAGTTAGTGCGCGCTAACGGGGAGTTAGCGCGCACTAACTAAAAATCGATTTTTCGCGAAAAAAAAGACCCGAACCGAAAAAAACCGACATTTTCCATGGCGGCCGAAAAACGAAGAATGACACGAACACAAAAAACGATGCACATCTCTAGTCCTTATATTATCTGAGAGAGTAAATAACCGATTCACATCTACTCGTTTAAGATCTCTCCTGATCTTAAAGACCTCTATCATATCCCCCCTCAGCCATCTCTTCTCCAAGCTGAACAGCCCTAACTTCTTTAGCCTTTCCTCATAGGAGAGCCATTTCATGCCCCTTATCATTTTGGTCACCTTTCTATGCACTTTCTCCAGTGCAACTATTTCTTTTTTGAGATGTGGTGACCAGAATTGCATACAGTATTCAAGGTGCGGTCTCACCATGGAGCGATTCAGAGGCATTATGACATCCACCGTTTCATTTGCCATTCCCTTCCTAATAATTCCTAACATTCTGTTTGCTTTTTTGACCACCACAGAACATTGAGCCAACGATTTCAATGTATTATCCACCAGGATGTCTAAATCTCTTTCCTGGGTGTTAATTCCTAAAATAGAACCCAACATTGTGTAACTACAGCAAGGGTTATTTTTCCCTATATGCATCACTTTGCACTTGTGCACGTTAAATTTCATCTGCCATTTAGAAGCCCAATCTTCCAGCCTTGCAAGGTCCTCCTGCAATTCATCACAATCTGCTTGAGATTTAACTACTGTACATAATTGTGTCAACCACAAATTTTATCACCTCACTCATCGAACCCCATTCCAGATCATTTATAAATATATTAAAAAGCACCGGTCCAAGTACAGATCTCTGAGGCACTCCACTGTTTACCTTTTTCTACTGTGAAAACTGACCATTTAATCCTATTATTTGCTTCCTGTCTTTTAATCAACTTGCAATCCACAAAAAGGACATCACCTCCTATCCCATGACTTTTTAGTTTTCTTAGAAGCCTTCTGAAAATCCAAGTACACCACATCTACAAAGGTTCACCTTTATCCACGTTTATTCACCCCTTGAAAAAAAATGTAGGAGATTTGTGAGGCTACACTCAGGGGCGGATTTTCATACTCCGCGAATAGGCCTACTTTTGTTTGCGCTCCAGGCGCAAACAAAAGTACGCTGGATTTTAGTAGATACGCACGGAGCCGTATCTACTAAATATGTGTGTGTATATATGTATAGAGAGATATACATAAATATATACAAATGATAGTACAGAGGACGTTTGAAAGAATATAGTGCCACGCCCCCTGGCCCGCTCCCGGAACGCTCCCGACACGCCCCGAAAACGCCGCGCGGTTCGGGCCCGCCCCCCGACACGCCCCCTCCGAAAACCCCAGGACTTACGCGAGTCCCGGGGCTCTGCGCGCGCCGGTAGGCCTATGTAAAATAGGCTTACCGGCGCGCAGGGCCCTGCTCCCCTAAATCCGCCCGGTTTTGGGCGGATTTAGGCGAGCAAGGCTCTGAAAATCCGCCCCTAAATCCTTGATGCAGTCCCTGTATTGGCTCCCTATACATTTCTAGATCATGTAGAAGCTCCTAAATGTTAATAAAAGCATCTATGTCCTTGCCTCTTTCCTATACCCACAATCTTATATTTATGCTCCCGCCTCCAGTGCTACAAACCTACTTTACCCCTTTATTCCCAAACTCACACTTTACTCTATATCCCCTTAACTAAGTAGACCTCTTCACAGTTCAATGCATTCTCACTTGGCCCCATCCTCTAGAATTAGTTTCCCCCACAACATTCAAGAGACATTACTACTCTTGTCTTCCATTATAAATTAAAAACTTCTACCATCTCATCTATCCTAATTACTCAACAGTTCCCATCCTGCACTATATTCTTTCAAACGTCCTCTGTACTATCATTTGTATATATTTATGTATATCTCTCTACACATATATACACACACATATATATATATATATATATATATATATATATATATACACACACACACACACACACGTTATACACATTTCTGTGTATATGTATATATATATATATATAGATATATATATATATATATAGATATATATATATATATATATATATATATATATATATATATATATATATATATATATATATATATATATATGTGTGTGTGTGTGTGTGTGTGTGTGTGTAAAACTATGTATGTGTATATGTATGTAACATAATAAATCATCTCAGTCTACCAAACCAAATAACTCTGTTTACACTCTGTTATGGAGGTTGCCTATCCAGACCAGACAAACTTGTTTGGTGGCTTCTGGTCAGTCATAATTTTACATTTTTAATTCTTTTGGCCTTGCAGCTACTACTGTCACACAAGAAATGTGGTGGGAACTTATGTGTGGGGACATGGAAAGACTTGCAGGGATCTTACTGCTATCAGAACTGGTTCAAATCTAAAATATCCCATTGTACTGGAAATGCACAGCACTAGAGATGTTTATATTATCATCCTGGTATTACATGACAGTCCAATAATTTTTTTTAAATATATTTAGGGCCTGATCTACTAACCTATTTTCCTCCATCGACAAAGAACAGGAAAAAAAACTTTAGTAAATATGGCCATTAATTTGGAATGCTAAACATACTTAGTGAAATTAATTTGAAGTTGAAATGAAAAGTGTTTTTGTTTCGTTCGACAATCCGCAGGCTGCCACTTACCTTCTAGCACGGCCTCACTTGTCAGTTCCCCTCTGCATCTTTGCGGCACAGCGCCACATGCTAACATGGCAGGACGCCACCAATGGCTCCTGTGCCAGGACGTCACTGACACTTTCTGGCCCTGCTGCTCTCAGGGTGCATGTGTGCCCAACATCATCTAATTGAAAGGGCCCATGGCGGGAAAGAACTGGAAGTGCCTCCTGATGACATTATCCCCTCAGGTCTTTGGTTGATACTCCACCAACACCTTGGCAACAGGTCTCCCTACTGTTTAGGAGTGCGAGTTGCTTCAGATTTCGTCTTCAGTTCCTGTGATCCTTGTCTTCGGTTCTTCAGTTCCAGTGTCCTTCTCTTTGTTCTTCAGTTCCAGTCTCTTCAATTCTTTATCTCCTGGTTACTTGCCTATTCTCCTCATCCTCTTCTCCTATCTGTACATCCCTCCTTCCCTTTGGACGGATTCCCAGTATTGACCTTGGCCTGATTTCTGGATTCTCTTGACTACCGCCTTCCCCTGACCATTGCCTGTTCCTGGATCCTCCTGACAGCTGTCTGGTACTGACTAGTCTGATACCAGATCCGCCTGCCCTATGTAGTCTCCGACCCGGTGACCTCGACGGATATCACCACCATCAGCAGAGGCCCCCACTTAAGACCTGCCGGCCCCAGACCCAAAGGCTCAACCCAAGGGGAACATGGGCTGGTAAAGGCAAAGCTCTGGTTGGGCCTCTGCCTCACCCAGATCCACAGGGTGAGGCAGACTGCGCCAACTCCATCTCAACCCAAGGGTCCACGAACTCAACAGTTATAAACTCATTTAGATGAACGTTAGGACTGTGCAATGAAGTCTTCTTAATTGTACAATAAGTGCTGTATGACACGGTATATACTGTACAATAATGCCATCAGAAGAGGACATATATTGTATAATACAGAACATACCACTCTGAGGCTGTGAATTCCTCCCTGCAAAAGATTACCTGACCCTAAATATCCTCTCTGAGGGTAAGTATTGTTTAACCTTTCATCATTATTCAGCATATTGAACGAGCTTTTTTTTTTTTTTTTTTTTTGCATTTGTCTGTCTCTAGTCTCTCTCGTTGAAGTAGGGTTCTGTCTCCAAGTTCTTCATGCTTGCCTCATGCAAATGAAATGAGATTATCCTTTTTTTTTAAAAAACAGATAGACAAGACATGCAATTCCAGTACAGAATAAGTAGAGCTCTTGTTTCATAAGTCACCTTTACTGCAATGACAAATCTGTAAAAAGCAATTAAAAAAATTAGTAGCCTAACCAAGAGTCATAAAGGAGCCAAACCTTCTGGCAAAGGGGGAGGCTACAACCAGTGAGATGCTCCGCCTCCAGAGCAAGAGGGGGCAGTGGCTAGGGGTTGGGCTGGCAAGTCAATTAAAGGACGAGTCAGACCGCCCACCAGCCTCTTCTTTCAGTGGTTTGGAAGAGCTCACCATGCAGGTAGTAAGCCTTGTTTTCCAGCCTGCAGTACAGGAGCCTGCATTTTGTGCCAGTTGATCTGATGTCCTCATGCCTGCGAGTCAGTGCGGTGGTTGATAGAAGCTCTTCAGGGAGTGGTGCTCCCCTCAGCAGTAGGAGTGCTGCCTAGGAGGCCGGCAGTCTTTTGAGTACCATGAGGTGTGGAGCAGGGCGGCTTCAGATTCAGGCCAATTCTATAAGGTCTGCGAGAAAATGGGCGCTCAGTTTTGAGTGCCCGCTCTCCCAACACGCGCCCAGCCACCTCTCCTGGGTGCGCAATCCTGTATTTAAATGAGGGGTTGCGCTAAGAGGAGGCACTAGGGGTGATTACATGCCCCTAGCGCCTCCTTGGCCCAGGAGAGGTGGCTGTCAAGGGGTTCAGAAAACCGAAGCTTAATTTTACTGGTGTCGGTTTTCCAAACCTGCTAACAACCATGGGTAAGAAAAACAGACGCCAGTAAAATTGAGCATTCGTTTTCCTGACCTGATCTGCTGACAATTTTTTTTTTTAATTTTAATTAAATTTTTTTTTCAACATTTTTGGTTCCTCTGACTTAACACCATATTGGTGCAGACTCAACCAGTACTTTGCTATTTACTTTGGATGGTGCAAATGACTGTCAGATCTCAAAACTGAGTATTCTCATGCTGTAACTAGGAAAATGAGGTGATCAATGATTACATGTTCTTGGAACAAAACTCCTACCCCTTTTTGGAGCCATCGTTGGTAACTCTTATGGCAGTGAGGTACTACAGATAATGCCTGAGTGCGGGCTTGCCTCAAAGCATCGGTCAGGGGTGACCTCATGAGCCACTCGATCTTTCTTGAGATGGCCACTCTAGACCCTGCCAAATTACAGTTGCATGTTATAAAATCAGGTGACCACACGCACATGTGCAGGTGGAGCACGCAAGGGGGGGTGTGTGAACTTTTGCAATTTCCACATGGCAACACAATTGGACCTTCCCCAGTTCCCTCCCAGTCTGCTCCATTTAAGGAGCAGACTGGGAGGGAACTTCCCTAACCCCCTACCTAAACTCCGTCCCTCTTCCCCTCTCCTCCCCACCCCCTAAACCCTACAGATCTTTTTTTTGTTTCACAACTTACTTCAGGGCCCGAGCTGAGTTGCGCTCGCCGGCCGGCTGCCAGCACACAAGTCTTTGGACACCGTTCAATGGCGCTGTCCCAGCTCGCCCCCTGCCCTTTTGAAGAGGCCCGGCACTTGTGCACATACCGGGCTTTACGTGTGTGGCCGGCCCCTTTGAAATTTTGCGCAGTGCACGCAAGGCCCAGCCAAACGCGTAAACCCCGGGATTTTCGTGCGCAGGCCTTTTAAAATCCGGCCTATTGTGAGCACATGTTCTCCCCGAGTTCATTGATGTGACTAAGTTCACTGCATGATCCCACAACTCTTTCATCCTTGCTGTACATGATAGCTATTATTATTTTGTTACTGTAAGGTCTGCAGACGCAACACTATGCAATTTGGTTGATATATTCTGGTGAATCACTCAATTGGTGGACATCTCACCAAGTTGCCTGTGAAGTCTTAGGCTTTGACACCATTCAAAAATTCTGTTGGCGTGTTTAATGAATGACCCCTGCTCTTCTATGGACCAGGGCCTTGTTGCAGCATAGAGAACTTAGTCTGTGAACAAGGATCGAATTGTAGGATAACCCAAAGGGCGAAGCCAACAGTCCTGCACTCCCAACGGTGATACACTGCTGTAGCTTTATCATATGGAACATTTGGTGAATTAAAATTTAGCAGGTGAAGGCATGGACACCCTGAGGATTGAGACTATGCTAATAATTAATAATGATGTTTAACAACTGAGTTGTATGCATTGACCTATGCTGAGGCCATATCCATCCAATAAAAATCTTCTTTCTGAATGTTTGGTGTGACAGAGTTGTCGCTTACAAATGATGAGGAGCAGTCAGGGATGTGAGGAACTGAGGAAATGGGGGGTGAGAGGTTAATCATGGGAAGGCGATAGGAGGCGGATGTCCACACCTGAGACGGCTGAGCACACATGCAGCCTATACATTTAATTTCAAAGACTAGCTGGCAAGACACAGCTTTATTACTATTCTGTCATTGAGTACAAGGTCATGTAAATTATTGCCATTTCAAAAAAAAAAAAAAAAAAGCACAGAGGACATTCTGTTCCTTTCATCCCAGTTTTGCATGTATACATGGAATTAAAATTGCTAAAGCATATGCATAATTTACGTTGTATGTACTGGTCTCAAATATTTTTAGAAACCAATCTAAGAATTAAATCGCTAAAGTTAGTTTTTAGTTAGGAATACATGTTATTGATAAATTAATTTCACGGTGAAACTGTTAATATAACTAGAAAATCAGCACTTATTTCTACAGCACTTAAGACATATGCAGAAATATAGTTTGTGTCCTTGAATGGTCCAGCTATGTGCACACCTGCTTTGTCTTCTTTTAGGCATAAAATAAGATCCAAAAAAATGATATAAGGAGATACCTTTTTAATAAACTAGCTTTCAGGAGCTAACGCTTCCTTCCTCAGGTCAAAAACAGAACGAACAGGTCAGAAAGAAAAATGATGACGTGGCCCAAGCATAAGTGAATCATAGGTCACATGACAATGCTGGTGAGAGGGGAAGAGGGGATGATGTTTTGACAGAGTGATAAGAAGTAGGGATGTGCATTCATTTCAAAAGAAAGTTTTTGAATGAAGTTGCAGCTGAGAGCAGAGCTCAACTATTAAGATTTGATGTCTGCATGAATTCATATAGAGCTGTAAGTATATAAAACACATTGTAAACAGTATTTTTAGTATAAATGAATGATTAACATAAGAACATAAGAAAATGCCATACTGGGTCAGACCAAGGGTCCATCAAGCCCAGCATCCTGTTTCCAACAGTGGCCAATCCAGGCCATAAGAACCTGGCAAGTACCCAAAAACTAAGTCTATTCCATGTAACCATTGCTAATGGCAGTGGCTATTCTCTAAGGGGCGGATTTTCAGAGCCCTGCTCGCGTAAATCCGCCCAAAACCGGGCGGATTTACGCGAGCAGGGCCCTGCGCGCCGGGAAGCCTATTTTACATAGGCCTCCCGGCGCGCGCAGAGCCCCGGGACTCGCGTAAGTCCCGGGGTTCTCGGAGGGGGGCGTGTCGGGGGCGTGTCGGGGGCGGGCCCGGTCGTCGCGGCGTTTCGGGGGCGTGTCGGCAGTGTTTTGGGGGCGGGTACGGGGGCGTGGCTACGGCCCGGGGCGGTCCGGGGGCGTGGCCGCGCCCTCCGTACCCGCCCCCAGGTCGCGGCCCGGCGCGCAGCAGGCCCGCTGGCGCGCGGGGCTTTACGTCTCCCTCCGGGAGGCGTAAATCCCCCGACAAAGGTAAGGGGGGGGTGTAGACAGGGCCGGGTGGGTGGGTTAGGTAGGGGAAGGGAGGGGAAGGTGAGGGGAGGGCAAAGGAAAGTTCCCTCCGAGGCCGCTCCGATTTCGGAGCGGCCTTGGAGGGAACGGGGGGAGGCAGCGCGGCTCGGCGCGCGCAGGCTATACAAAATCGATAGCCTTGCGCGCGCCGATCCAGGATTTTAGTGGATACGCGCGGCTCCGCGCGTATCTACTAAAATCCAGCGTACTTTTGCTTGAGTCTGATGCGCAAGCAAAAGTAGGCTGATCGCGCTTCTTTTAAAATCTACCCCCAAGTGAACTTAATAGCAGGTAATGGACTTCTCCTCCAAGAACTTATCCAATCCTTTTTTAAACACAGCTATACTAACTGCACGAACCACATTCTCTGGCAACAAATTCCAGAGTTTAATTGTGCGTTGAGTAAAAAAGAACTTTCTCCGATTAGTTTTAAATGTGCCCCATGCTAACTTCATGGAGTGTCCCCTAGTCCTTCTACTATCCGAAAGAGTAAATAACCGATTCACATCTACCCGTTCTAGACCTCTCATGATTTTAAACACCTCTATCATATCCCCCCATCTTCTTGTTATTCAGATAAAGCCCTGAAGCAATTATGTGCAAAACACTGGCCAACATCAGCATTGTTTCAGCAGTCTCTCTTTTTAGGACTCAGAAGTCTGAAATGCGCTGCTGCAAAATAGCAGACAAAAACAATCTCAGAGAAGATCTCTTTAATTAGAAGTTCTCATGCATTTGTAGGTGCTTCTTTTTAATATATTTTAAAATAACTTGACAACTAAGTGTTACTGAAGGAGATTTTTCTCATAATTCTCATAAATGTGAATGCTGAGCTGCTTTTCATAAGCAATAGCACTGTTCCCTATAAGCTATGCACATGTGCACAATAAGTCCCGATATTGGGGCAGATTTTCAAAGGGGTACACGCGTAAGATATGCACATACCCCCCCGAAAACCTGCCCCAAGTTCCCCCTGCACGCGCCGAGCCTATGTTGAATAGGCTCGGAGGCGCGCGCAAGCCCCGGGACACGCGTAAGTCCCGGGGCTTTCCTGGGGGGGGACGTGTTGCGGTGACATGTCATTTGGGGGCGGGGCCGCGGGCGTGGTTCCGGCCCGGGGGTGTTTTGGGAGCGTGGCCGAGGCCTCTGAAACAGCTCCAGGGCCAGCGGCACGCATGAGTTACGCCTGCCTCTGGCAGGCGTAACTTTTAAAACAAAGGTAGGGAGGTGGGTTAGAAGGAAAGTTCCCTCCGAGGCAAGCTGCGCAGCTCGGCGTGCGCAGGCTGTCAATTTTGGGCAGCCTTGCACACGCCGACCGCGGATTTTAAAGGCTACGCGCGTATCTATTAAAATCCGGTGTACTTTTTTTTGCGCCTGGTGCGCAAACAAAAGTACGTGTGGGCGTACTTTTATAAAATCTACCCCATTATTTGCATTATACTGGCCCATAACGCACAAATATAAACCTGGCCTAGAAAATGTTGCACAAAAAAACGTTTTTTGCACACAGTCTTTCAGAAATTTAAGGGAACATTACACATACAAGCACTCCTGTTGTCTTTTCCTCCTTTTTATATTTTTGAATAATTAAGCACTATTTTTGAATCTTCTGGTGAAGTGGGGTTTTGTGTGTTTTGTTGGTTGCATTCACCTTCATGATTGGATTTATCCAAATGGAATGAACAGATCAGAGTAAACAATGTTGCAGCCTGAACACAAGTGAACCATAGATCACATCATAATGGTACTGTGAAGGGGGTTAATATTTTGGCAGAGTGATAAGCATGGATGTGCATTCATTTTAAACAAATGTGTTTTTGGTTACAAAAGAGTTTATTTTGGTTTCCTCCCCAGGCACCTGTGAGTTCCTGTTGGGCAGTTTTTGCCTCCTGCCAGCAGAGGACCTTGCAGGGCCTCTTGGACTACTCCTAATTCTATAGCCTATACATCCTGCTGGTGGCCATCTTTTTTCCTGTTTGGATTTAATTATATTCCAGCCTCGCGGTCTGCACTTGGCCAGAGCTTGCTCCAAGTCTTGGTCCTACTTTGTGGTCTTATGTTTGGTTCTACACTCAGGCCTACGTTTCTTGTTCCTGTTTTATCCTCGTTTGCTTTGTATATCCTGTGTTCCTGAGGTGGTCCTATAATGTTTCTGTGGGTGCCTTCATGTCTCCAGGTTTGAAATTGTCCTGGTCTCCATGCACGCCTTGTGCTTCCTGTTGTCCAAGTCTTTCTGGCCACTAGCAGCATCTTAGGGCTGAATTTGAGGAGAATGCGGCTGTCACAGGCAGAAGACATCCTGGTCCTGCTCCAGTTGCAACCCACCAGTTTTGTCTTGTCTGCATACAGCCTGCTCCTAACTTTGGGGTCACACCTCGCAGATTACGCTGTCACTGCCCCCATTCTTCTTTGAGACAATACTTCCATAGGGGGAACTTTTCTCAGGACCAAATCACTGCATCAATAATCTACAGCTCAGTTGCTTTAACCACATGAGCCACTGCTATAGTTCTCTAACAACCTCACTTCAGAATGTGCCAACCAGTTTTACAGGCAGAACCAAATGTGCTGCCTGTTTCTTATCAGGGGGCTCTTCTCTACTTCTTAAGACAGTTTTTGTAAAATAATGTAACAAGAGACTCCCTGAGAGCCCTCTTTGGCACATTACTGGGCACAGCTTATAGTTAACTACTAGCACATACCAGCCTGCAGAGAATTACACAGCCACCCCCAACCCTTCTTCTTATGAGAGCAAAAGTACTCTTGGACTTGTGAATTTATTGCACTGCTTTGTGGGTACTGTAAAAGAAAACAAATATGAATCATTCCTTAAAGTTTGGATGACCACTGTAAATCTTAATCTAAAAAAAAAAACAAAAAAAAAAAAACTGAATTTGTCTAGCTCTAGCCTCCAAGTTATGCTTAACTATCCTATTACTAACAGCATCTCTCGTGTAAATTTTTTTTCTATAAATATAGATGTAGCTTGTCAAATATCTTCTACTGTAAATTCTAGGCTGACCTTATAGCTACAGATTGTTAAGATCAGGCTGATTGTTCCATAGCAAATCATTTTGGGTTTTGAAGTCTATTGAACTTTCCATCCCCAGATAGCAAGCCCGGGTGCTCCCTCCGACCAGGAAACTTAATCCCAGCACCACCTCACTGTCAAACAGAGACTATCCCAGCAGCAACTTTCCTCTTCCCAGGAAAAAAGTGTTGCCCCCAGGGCATGCCCAACCCCTGCTGGACCCCTTGGACAGGACTCAAACTTCTCTCTCTTTTAGTCTGAGTCATAAGGTCAGCCCAAAGCTTGCTTTTTTTTGAAAGCAGCAGAGCTCGAATTCTCTGAATACTTTGGGATGGGAGTTAAAGGAACTAGACCAGGTTTGTCGGTATAGCCTTGGAACGGAAGCCTCTCATGGGATTAGAACTTCTGGCAATGACAAATGTGTGTAACTTGCATTACAAAAGCAAAATTTGTAGTCATCAAAAAGGTGTAAAATGGGAAACTTGAAACTTTTACATTTAGAGCCAATTATATATAATTTACAGTGTTAACACTCAAGTAATTATATAGTAATTCTTATTTCAGCATGAAGCATTTCTAGGAATAACACAAAAAATAAAAATGTCAAAGTTGCTTAATGTAGCTGCCTGTAAGGGGCACCATTCAAATAAGAAAAAAGCCGCCTAACTGGCCAGCTGTCATTTCTGGGACATCATAACTCGAGCAGTTATTTTCTAGTTTTTCTTTCTTTACCCCCCTACCCCACTGTGCTCTTTTGAGTGAAGAAAGCATCCCAGAATTAACGAATTGTGCAGCGATGCTGTGAAGCTCCGATGGGCAGTTCTTGCCTCCTGACAGCAGGGCCTCTGTGGGCCCCTTGGCTGTCTGGTTAGTCGTCCTAGCTCAGGGGTAGGTAACGCCAGTCCTGGAGTGACATAAACAGGTCTGGTTTTCAAGATAAAGACATGAAAAAAATCAGACTGGAGACCCTAAACATAGATACCCTGGAGGAAGGGGGGGAGGGTTATAAGATACAAACATTGAAATACTTGAAAGATATTAATGATGCACACGAATCAAATCTTTTCATATAGAAAAGAAGCTGTAGAACTAGGGGGTCATGATATGAAACTCCAAGGGGAAAAGACTCAGGACCAACATCTAAAAATGCATGGAATGCCTTCCCAGAAGAGGTGGTGAAGACAAGAATGAAAATGGAATTCAATCGTGGATCCCTAAGGGTTAGAGGATGGAAACAGAGATAGGAAAACCAGGGGCAATTTATGTGTATCGTTTCTGAATGGAGATATAACCTGTAGAGAATGGTAGATGCAACCCTAAACAGCTTTCTGGGCAGACTGGATGGACCATCTGAATCTTTTAGTTGCTGTCATTTACTGTGTATATTTTAAAAGCACTAAGCATAACGTACTAAAATGAAAGAAAGGCGCAGGGCTCCCCAAAATAAAATGGTTCAATCTCTAAACAGCTGTTGCAGTTTAAGCATATTTTCCTACGGTCATGGTGCTTGAAATTAGAGGTCAATGACCTACAAAAGCCCATCTCCCAACATCTGGAATTCAGTCTCTTTCTACTATTTGTTATCAAACTCTACTTGTGTTGCTGTCAAATGATATTTGTGACCTTCTTGTGCATGTACGATATAGCAAGAGCAGCAACTACAATTTTGCAGTGAGATGGAGCCAGCTGATTGCCCTAGGGCAGCTGAATGAATCTCTTTAGCATCTCCTTCTTACTTATGAATCTGTCATCTGGTTATTAAATATTCCAGGTCTGTTCCTGATAGACACAATCACATTCTGGTGAAAATCTCAATTTTCGTTTATGCATGAGGTTCACGGCCTGTACAAATTTGGCGTAGAAATGTCTTCCGTGTTGGGTCTGCCACAAAATATTTATAAACTCCTGTAAGCTCCATTCTTCATTGATGTTAAAATTGATTTATTGAAGTTTGAAAGCATGGGTCCTGAATAGGTTATTTAACTGAAAGCACTGATGAGGAATGTTCTAGTTGAATAGGAGCATTTTCCAAGCCTCTCAACTTGCTAGTATTCACAGACTTATTAATCAGTATACAATAACTTTTTATTGTATTGTTCTCACTTGGGTAATCCCTTCCCTAAAAACAAACATGTGCACCTTAAATGTATGTATTTTTCAAGGTTACATTATGGGTCCGATTTTCAAAAAGTATTTACAAGCTTAAATTGAGTTTTACCCATGCAAATGGGCTTTTGAAAATTGCTACAGTATATACCATTGAATTTTCAAACTGTTTTACTTGCTTTTGAAAATTGCTACTATAGTATGTTATATCTGCATGCGTAACTCCTTTGAAAACTCATCTGAATGTTTTATCAAAGGAAAAATGTGTTTTCAAAGTATTTAATTCCCGTACAAACATATACACCCCGTCTGGATTACAAGGCTCAGAAGTTTACCAAACTACTGTTTGTCAGCCATACTTCACGTTTTTATGAAATAAATAACAAAATTAGCTTAAAGAGTTGCTGGACATTTTCATTTTGGGTCAGCTATGTAATTAGAAGTATTTTAAAGCACCGTGGGAAAACAGCAGCTTTTGTAATTTTGTTTACAAATTCTCCCCTTTAATTCTACAGCAAGCAAAAATAAATAAATAAATAAAATAAAAGATTGTGGCAGTTCCACTATTTTGCAAATTCACAATGGCAAAAAGCCTGGGTTTACGGCATCTTTGCTTCTGAAAAGTTTCGTACCTTTTCCAGCTGGAAGCCAAGGAGTTTCAGTCATACGTGAAAAGTGCTACTACATTGCTGGCAGACAAACTTGAAGGGGAGCCCAACCTTTAATTTCCGAAGATTTAGCTGGCAAAAACTCCAAAACGGAGGTTACTCAAAAGCAGTTTCTTGCATGAAACAGTCCTGCCCACGTGCAGAGCCTGGGGCATCGGCTATATGCTTTGCATGAGGCATGTAAAGAATACAAATCACTGGGCTATCCAAAGACCCATACCCCCCCCCCCACCCGGACCACTCACAGTCTGTGGCTTTAAGACTTTAGTTCCCAAACAGTTCTTTGACCGACCTTAGATATGGGAGTCTGGAGGGGAACATAATTTAGATCTCTCATCCACATTCAACCTGGCTGATCCTCTTGTACTACTTAAACTGGGCAATCTAGGGATGAGAGGCACAGTAGCCAGGTAGCTCGACTCCTTCCTGTCAGACGTGCAACAGAGTAAAACTGGGTTCTTGTTTCTCGGCATCATGGTCTTTACCATGTGGTGTCCCACAAATGTCTCCAGTGTCAGCCACCACTTTGAATGTGGTGTTTTGCAGCATTAGGCTTCATAATCAGGAATCTAGGATTTGTAATTATAGCAACTCAATTGATGTTCAGATTTTCCTTCCAATGAATAGTTCATTGGAAAGTCCATACTAGGGTTTTAATGCAGCTACATACAAGCAATTGGATGCAAGCTAGCAGATTAAAACTTGACTCAGATAAAACTGAATTGCTGTGGGTAGGTAAATCAGGACTGTCTGTAATTAACACTTGCTTACTGTTGGGTAATAACAAACTACGGTAATGCCATGGCAGAAGGTTTGTAGCCTGGGGATTATCCTAGATTCAACCTGATCTATCATTGATAAACAGCAATCATGAGGGCATTTCTCCACAAGGTTGGTTATACAATTGCACCCATTTTGGCATCAATCCCACCTTAATTATTACAGCATAGCATATTTAAGGCTTCCTATGAAATTGTGTGCCTGGCTACTAATGTCATCACCAGTCAAAAGAGATGGGATAAAGCCATACTGTTCTTGGCTGCCTTACACTCACTACCAATTAAACTGTGCACTTTAAAATGCTCTCCATATAGTTTAGAGTGTTGAAGGGATTTGCTCAGTTCAGAGTAGTTAAATCACAAGCAGATTGTGAAAATTGCAGGAAGACCTTGTGAGACTGGAAAATTGGGCATCCAAATGGCAGATAAAATTTAATGTGGATAAGTGCAAGGTGATGCATATAGGGAAAAATAACCCATGCTATAATTACACAATGTTGGGTTCCATATTAGGTGCTACAACCCAAGAAAGAGATCTAGGTGTCATAGTGGATAACACATTGAAATCGTCGGTGCAGTGTGCTGCGGCAGTCAAAAAAAGCAAACAGAATGTTGGGAATTATTAGAAAAGGAATGGTGAATAAAACGGAAAATGTCATAATGCCTCTGTATCGCTCCATGGTGAGACCGCACCTTGAATACTGTGTACAATTCTGGTCGCCGCATCTCAAAAAAGATATAATTGCGATGGAGAAGGTACAGAGAAGGGCTACCAAAATGATAAGGGGAATGGAACAACTCCCCTATGAGGAAAGACTAAAGAGGTTAGAACTTTTTAGCTTGGAGAAGAGACGACTGAGGGGGGGATATAATAGAGGTGTTTAAAATCATGAGAGGTCTAGAACGGGTAGATGTGAATCGGTTATTTACTCTTTCGGATAGTAGAAAGACTAGGGGGCACTCCATGAAGTTAGCATGGGGCACATTTAAAACTAATCGGAGAAAGTTCTTTTTTACTCAACGCACAATTAAACTCTGGAATTTGTTGCCAGAGCATGTGGTTAGTGCAGTTAGTATAGCTGTGTTTAAAAAAGGATTGGGTAAGTTCTTGGAGGAGAAGTCCATTACCTGCTATTAAGTTCACTTGGGGGCGGATTTTAAAAGGAGCGCGAACAGCCTACTTTTGCTTGCGCATCAGACTCAAGCAAAAGTACGCTGAATTTTAGTAGATACGCGCGGAGCCGCGCGTATCCACTAAAATCCTGGATCGGCGCGCGCAAGGCTATCGATTTTGTATAGCCGGCGCGCGCCGAGCCGCGCTGCCTACCCCCGTTCCCTCCAAGGCCGCTCCGAAATCGGAGCAGCCTCGGAGGGAACTTTCTTTTGCCCTCCCCTCACCTTCCCCTCCCTTCCCCTACCTAACCCACCCGCCCGGCCCTGTCTAAACCCCCCCCCTTACCTTTGTTGGGGGATTTACGCCTCCCGGAGGGAGACGTAAATCCCCGCGCGCCAGCGGGCCGCTAGCGCGCCGGGACTCGATCTGGGGGTGGGTCCGGAGGGCGTGGCCACGCCCCCGGGCCGTCCCGGGCCATAGCCACGCCCCCGGGCCCGCCCCCGGAACGCTCCCGACACGCCCCGAAAACGCCGCGCTGTTCGGGCCCGCCCCCCTCCGAAAACCCCGGGACGTACGCGAGTCCCGGGGTCTGCGCGCGCCGGTAGGCCTATGTAAAATAGGCTTACCGGCGCGCAGGGTCCTGCTCGCGTAAATCCGGGCGGATTTACGCGAGCAGGGCTCTTAAAATCCGCCCCTTAGAGAATAGCCACTGCCATTAGCAATGGTTACATGGAATAGACTTAGTTTTTGGGTACTTGCCAGGTTCTTATGGCCTGGATTGGCCACTGTTGGAAACAGGATGCTGGGCTTGATGGACCCTTGGTCTGACCCAGTATGGCATGTTCTTATGCTCCAAATTAGTTAGTCATATTAAACAATACTCCCCATGACAGTCTTAACATTCTAGTCAAGACTGTCATCTGGCTGTACCTTCTGTGCAAAAACTTAGGCTTACCACCTCTTGGGAAATGTTAAGATTTGCAGCTCATGGGTCAGCCCCGCGAGCCACAACATTTACCCCCAATGCCGCTGTGCTGACCCCAATTCCACTGCCTGCTCTTCGCAGCCGGTCACCGCCAACACCAATTGCCTCCATAGTGGCACGGAAAGCCACCATGCTGCCCTGCCCCTGACTCCTCTTAGGCACATGTGCACCTGACGCCCAGATGTTTAAAGGGCCCACGGCAGGAAAGCAGCCTGAGCACCCCTTGATATCACCAGCTCCTCCAGATAAAAGGCTCCTTCTGTGGAGCACCAGATGCCTCAGCAACAGGTCTACTCCTGAAGTAGTGTGTTGCTCCTGCGTGCTGGTTCCTGATTCCTATTTGCATTCCTGGTTCCTGTACCTTGTCTTCCAGCCTTGCCTCGTCCTGGCTTGCCTTCACCAGCCTACCTCGTCCAACCCACCTCATCCAACCTCACCTTTTCCAGTGTCTTCAATATGTCTTCGTCCACCCTTGGCTTGACCCCTTGCTTGGCCCAGACCATGATTGCCTGCCCCCTGGATCTGACCCCTCTTGCTAGCTGCCTGCTCCAACCTTGGCCTATCCCTGACTCTGTTAGTCTGCTGCCTGCCCAGACCCCAGTATGCCTTTGGACTTTAGTTATCTTCATCACCCTAGAGACCTGTCTAAGTCCTGCCAGGCCACCAGAACCCAAGGGTTCAACCTGCAAGGGAGGTGACTGGTAAAGGTGAAGGTCCACAGCATAGTTCCATCTAAGCTAGCATATGAGCGATCACTCATACATTTTGAAGCGTCGCTCGCAGGTTTTACATGGTCGCTCACATACATTATTCTTAGTGCTATATACAGAAATGCAAAGTTAATACTGGTGCTCAAAATGTCTTCTAAAAAAAATTGTTGCTCACATGAAAAATAAATTTGCACACACCTAGTCACTCCTTGGAGGGAACATTTGTCCAGAGTGTCCTGCCTCAGGGCACTTTCACCAGCTGATGGTGTAGGCCTCATGGGATCGCCCTCAAGGCTGTGACAACTACGCTGCAGCCCACAGGGCTCACACACCCACTACCCTTCACAGGAAAGGTCATTTTCTGGCAAGGCTTTACAGTTGTGGAATTTGTTGCTGCTTGACTTAAGATCTGAGACAAACTCTCTTCAGTATTGAAAAAAAAAAAGTTAACTTGGTTATTCAAGTTTTATGCTTATAAGACTTTTGATTTTTCCAGACTTCTGATGCTCAAATGATAATTTCTGATTTCATGTACTTGCATCATTGCTAGTTGGGTACCTAGAAATTTTGGACAGCTGATCTGCTTTTTGCAGTTCCTACCTCGAGACAGAGAATTTTCTACATCATTATTGCCTCATATCCTTCTTGCAGTTTATTTTACTTACTTATTCAGGTCTCACACTGGGCAATGGCTACTTACCCTTAATTACAACTGAGCTCTGGGCTTGGTATGAATGTTAATGGATAGGGGCATATTTTATGGTATGGGGTAGGGTCTGAATGTTACTACCTTGGCTCTTTATTTTGTTCATTTTAGGCCTGATTTTCAAAAGCATTTAAACATATAAACCGGGGTTTTGCACATATAAGTGAACTTTACTTGTGTAAGTGGGCCTTTAAAAATGGCTACAATATATACCATTGAGTTGTCAATAGGTTTTACACGCGTAAATGGCTTTTGAAAATTGCTAAAATAGTATGTTACATTTACACACGTAACTCCTTTGAAAATTCATCTGTTTGTGTTTACAATGATTGAAATGTTAATTTTGATGATTTTTACTTTGTAATTTGGGTTAACATATCAGACCTCATGAGAAATATTCCACTATGGGATATGTTGCACTAATGCTGCATTCCTACTCGAATAGAGAAAGTCTGTATAAAAGCAGAAACGAAATGCCTATTTAAATTAAAATTAATACCGAACATTCTTACACAATAGATACATCGTGATTAAATGTTCCTAGATACTGAATGGGTATAGGGACATCTGTGTTGCCAGCAGAGGAACGGGTACACTGTTATGCATGGTGTGACAATTACAGCCCAAAATAGAAGTGACATTTTTGCACTGTACTTCCAAGAAAGCATGGGGAAATCTACATTGAATAATGGTTAAACCATAAACAAAAGTGGTATAATTCCATTGGCTCTACAAGAAATCAATGGCATAACTTACATGGAGAAGAAATTATATCCCTAAAAAAAGCAATGGTACAACTTTGGTTACATAGTAACGAAGGCAGATAAAGACCAATGGTCCATCTAGTCTGCCCAGTAATTTGCTTATGGTAGTAACTGCCTCTGCCTGCAGGTTATCCTCATGTGTTCAATTAAGGGTAGTAACTGCAGCTCCATGCAAGTTACCCCCATGAAGAAAAGTTATACCATCCCTTTCTTTAAGTCTTTAGGGATCTGCAGTGTTTGTCCCAAGCCCTTTGAATTAATTAACCATTTTCATCCTCTGGGAGGGCATTCCAGGTATCCACCATCTTCTCCGTGAAGAAATATTTCCTGATATTGGTTCATATCATGATCCCTAGTGCTACTGTTTCCTTTCCAGTAGAAAAGGTTTGACGTTTATGGTTCATTTTTACCAGTCAGTCTAAACGTCTTTATCGTATCTCCCTTGCACCTCCTCTTCTCCAGGGTATACATATTTACATCCTTCAGCCTCTCCTCATAGGTCTTCTGAAAGACCCCACAACATTTTGGTCATCTTCCTCTAGATCATTTCCATCCTGTCTCTCTCCTTTTTGAGATATGTGTTAAAGCTCTGTTGTAAAAGCTGGGAATTAGCAATCTGTTATTAGAGCTCTGTTGTTAAAGCTGAGAGATAGCAATCTGTTATTATTTAGAATAGTTGTGGGTGGATCCTTGGACCAGTGGCAGGTGACCGCTCCCGAGAGGGACCACTGGTCAGGCTTAGTGTAGGAGACAGACACACACTAGTTCTTTTATTAGACAATATACTAAACCATCAAAGGTGGCAGTAGTGAGCTGGAAGCGCCCGGCTGGGCTATAGTCCCAAGGTGGCTGAGCTGTAGAGAAACTAAGAAAGTGAGTAGATAGGATATGCAGAGTTCTGGAATAAGTCCTTGGTGATAACACTCACACCATAGTCTCTTGAGGCAGCCCAGGAGTTGGAATGCAGTAGGCCCTCGAGGAGCGAGTACCTGGTCCCAGGGAAAGCTCTGAGAGATAGATGGAAACTCATTAATGTTGTAAGCAGCGATGACTTCTTAGCAGAAGTGGTATTCAGGAGCTGGTCCGAGATGTAGGCCCTCGAGGAGCGAGTACCAGTTCCGGACTGCGACCTGAAAAGAAAAAAGAGAGAGCGAGGCCTCGAGGAGCGGGTACCTCTAGTAAAAAGTCTGAGGAGCCAGAGAAGCTAGGTTTGCAGAGAGCAAATCCCATCCACAGCGACCTGGAGGAAGCGAACCCTTGCTAACTCGTCCTGTTAGCGAAAACTGAGACTTTAAATATCTGGAGCTGATGACGTCATCTTAGAGGGACACCCCTGAGGTTCGCGCCAACGCTGGTACATCAGTCGGGCCGCACGCACGCCCTTAGGCATCTGGTCAACATGGCGGCTTGCAGCATCGAGCCGGTCCGGGAACGCCGGAGGAGGACGGCCTGGAAACGCCGCAGCAGCTAGCCTTCCATCAACCCCAGAGGGAGTCTCCAACGAGGTAAGGTGGGCAGAGCAGAGATGTCTGACAGCGACGGACACAACAATATGATCTCCAGAACTGACACAGTACTCCAGCTAAGGCCTTGCCAAGGATCTGTACAAGGGCATTATCACTTCCCTTTTCCAGCTAGTTATACCTCTCTCTATGCAGCCCAGCATCTATCTGGTTTTAGCTACCGCCTTGATATATTGCATCACTGCCTTAAGATCACCAGACACAATCTCTCCAAGGTCCCTCTCCTGGTCTGTGCAGGATAGTATTTCGCCCTCCATCATGTGCACACACTTCTTGGCATTGAATCCCAGTACTAAATCTTCAACCACTCCAAGTTTTCTTAAATCTCTACTTCTTCAGGCATGTGCATTCTGTTGCAGATCTTAATATCACCTGCAAAAAGACAAACTTTTCCTTCTGCAATGTTGCTCACGAAGATAAACAGAATCGGTCCCAAAACTGATCCTAGAGGCACACCATTCCTCATCAGAGCAGGTTCCATTAACATTACACATTGTTTCCTGTCTGTTAACCAGTTAGTAATTCTCTCCACCATCTTGGCGCCCACACCCAAGCTTCTTAATTTAATCACGAGCCTCCTATGCTGGGCAGTATCGAAAGCTTTGCTGAAATCCAAATAAATTACTTTGAGCGCTCTTCCTCAACACAGTTCTCTTCCTCATCACAGTTCTCCCTTTCATATTTAAATTCAATCAAAAAAGTCAATCAGATTTGTCTGACAAGACCTTCCCCTGGTCCAGCAACCCACCATACTATAAATAGTTTGCTATATTTTACTTCAGCAAAGTCTCCATTAATTTTCCCACCACAAAAGGTGAGGCTAACCAGCCCAAAGTTTCCAAGGAAAGGAAGTATCATGTTCCATATGGACATGTACATGCACATCTACCCAAAATAGACAAATCGCTATTGGGCAGACTGGATGAACCATTTTGATCTTTAATCTGCTGTCATTTACTATGTTGTTAAGTGACATAAGGAAAGAACTGCAGTGAAAGATGAGAAAATGTATTGCATGGTCAATAGGTCGCCATCTTGTTGGTCAGCTGGTTAAACTACTGCCTATGGATGCCAACTGGCTCCATGTTTATAGGATAAATTAATCCAGTCCTGATTTCACTACAAATCCAAGCACACCAAGGGGTAAAACTGCAACTGGATTAACCTGACCCGAAAGAAGTGGAGCAGTTGAAACCCCTACTTTTGCCTCTGATCAGAAGGTTGCTAGCTGACATCCCAGTTTAGACTCACTAAGAAACGTATTCCCCTACCAACTACAAAAATACCCTTCAAAAATGAAAAAGGAACTACTTGTATTTCAAAAAGAAGTGGCAACCCTTTAAAATGACATGCTGTGTTTTAAAACTGTTGTATCATTAAACTGTCTAATTCAAGTCACGCCTCAGACTGCCAAAAGGGAACATCATTCTGGAAAATTCTTTTCATTCATTATTGGATCCTTCAAAACTGTACAGTATTCATTCAAAAATCTAGTTTTTATGCTAACATTTCAATATCCATTTAGTTAAAACCTTTCATATTTAAATTTTCAGAGATCAGATTTATTACTTTCAGCTGCTAACTTCGTTGCACTGGAGGTGGACCCTTGGCCTGGTGCAGGATTGATACAGCCCTCTGGTTGGACCCAGAGAGCACCTGCCGCCAGGAGGCGGAGCACACAAGGAGACAGAGGCTAGCTGGAGCTTCACCAATAGCAATCCAGGGTTTCCGCAGGTTGAGCCCTTGGGTACTCAAGACCGCCTGGACTTAGGTGGGCTTCTTAGGGTCTCCCGGAGAGGTAGCGGAGAGGTGTGCGGCTGGTGAAGAATGGAGAAGTAAGACTGGAACCAGGATCACCGGAGACTTCTGGAATACAGGAGGAGATGAAAGTCCTCCGGGTAAGATAGGCAGTGCCTATAGGTTCAGCCAGATGTAGGCCACGGGTAGTGTCAGAGCAGGCTGGTCTGGTGGTCACGGGAGCAAACAGAGTATCCGAGTGTAGCGTAAGGGTCAATGCCAGTGTATCAGTCCGACGGTGGTCAGCCAAAGCAAGGGTCAGTTCCAAGGTCAGTCCGTTCGTAGTCAAGAGAAGCAAAGATCAGTTCCAGGCGGCGGTCAAACGTAGTCAGAAGGCAGGCAGTGGTCTGTTCCAGGCAGCGGTCAAACGTGGTCAGGCAAACAGGGGTCAGTACCGTGAATCAGTCCAAGGAGGTACGATAAGGAGAACGAAGAACACAGGAACTCTGGAACAAGACAGGAACTCGGGAACAAGGAACAGCAAACTAGTAACACTGAGGTGTCGACCCAATTGCCAAGGCGAGGCTCTGGGAACTGGGCCTCGCCTTATATACCCAGTTTATATGATGTCATCTTCAGGTGCCGCTGGCCGGTTTCCCGTGCTGGGCCCTTTAAAGGGCTGCGCGGGTCACATGCGTGCGCCTAGGGGCGGGGCCAGCACCGGGGAGGACGCCGAGCCTTGGCGTGAGGAGCGTTGTAAACCAGAAGGCCCCAATGAGCCTGGAGACGCCCGGCAAAGCCACGGGCGAGCAGTGCTGGCTGCGGCAGCAAGGGACAAGGAGCTGGAGCTGGTTGAGGGTAGCACGAGGTGAGCAGGCCCGGTCGCGGCACCAACGCAGCCGGGACGCGTAACAGACTTAAGAAATTGCCATGCTGGGTCAGATCAAGGGTCCATCAAGCCCAGCATCCTGTTTCCAACAGGGGCCAAACCAGGCCACAAGAACCTGGCAATTACCCAAACACTAAGAAGATCCCATGCTACCGCACACTACAAAAATACTTCTAAAAATTGCTCAGCATTAAAATGTTGATTGTTTCTCCTTAATTAAGTCCAGTCTAGTCTTAATCTGCATTTTATGGGGAGATATTACTTTGGTAGAAGTACAGATCACACAGTTTATTTCAGAAAACAACAAGATTAATTACCAAAGCTCAAATTTAAACAGAAGGAAAATGTTACATAGTAACATAGTAGATGACAGAAGAAAAAGTCCAATTGGCCCATTCAGTCTGCCCACTTATTTAATTTTATTTATAAATATTTCTTGATCACTATTCTCTAGTTCATAGCAGATTGTTACGTCCCTACCCACGGCCTGTATCCTGCGGGCAATCGCTCACCTTCCCGGTGCCGGGCCGACACTGCTGCTCTCCCTTGTGGCCGGACTGCTGCTGAGCCGCGCTTCTCTTCACGGCTGGAGCCGTGCTGCCGACTCCTCCTTCAAGGGAATCCCCTCATGGGGATTCCTCCCCTCGCCGCGGCCGAGTGCTGCAGCCAGAGTTCTCCTCGCGGTAGCGAGCTGCCCCCGCCTTCTCTTCGTCGAGGCCGGTCCTGCCCCAGCGCAGCTCCTCTTCAGCAGCAGGAGCCGCCTCCGGCCAACTCCAGGCTCCACATCGCTGCTACAGGCCCTAGCTCCGCCCATCTTCCTTCCTGGCCTCCCTCTAGGGGCTGGCCGTGTGTCTCTCTTCATCTCTTAAAGGGCCAGAGACAGGAAGCACTCCTGTCTCCTCCCAGATGATGTCTTCAGGGCTCTTCCTGGTTCTGACCTATAAAAAGGCACTGCTTCAGTTCCTCAGTGCCTTTGGACGGAGTTATGTCTGCTCCATATACATCTCAGAGTTACACCATCAATGGAGCTTCTCCTTCTTCCATGGAGTTCCACCGCATCCATCGTGGTCCATCTTGCTGCTCTTGACCGGAAGACTTCGTGTTCCGTGTCTTCTTCTTCCTGATGTCCGTCCAATGCTTCAGGTTCCATTCCCCGTCGGATCATCTTCCTCATGGTATGTTCCAGCCCTTGGCTTCCCTTCCGTAGCCTCGGGGTTCCTCGTCCGTACCTTGATGTCTCAGATGTTCCTGTCGCCCAGATGTCCTTCGTCCTGATGTCAGTCGTCCTCTTCTCTACGACTTCTGATCTCTACTCATCCAGTAGTCCACTCTTCCTGTGTCCAGTGTCCCAGATGTCCAGAGACCCTGATGTCCAGTTGTCTTCTCGTTCTGAGATCCAGATGTCCAGGTGACCTGTGCTTGAGGCTTCCCCTCTTGTGTATCTTCTTCTATCTCTTGTTCCTGAAGTATCCGCCAGCAGCCTTGCCGTCCCCCCAGACTTCTCCTCCAGTCATCCTTCGCAGAAGCATCTGGCGTCCCCGGTGTCAGTCTTCAGGTGACCAGAATAGTCTCCGCTTGGACTTCTCTCAAGTGCTGTCTGGACCTTCTTCTCTGTCCTGTGCACGTCCTGCTCTCAGCGTGGTCCACAACCAGCTTCCAGGTTGTGAAGGGCGCGCAAGGGTGGTCAGTGACCAGTCCACACTGGGCTGTGTAGGGCGCCCTGAGGGACAGCACTCTCCCAAGTCTCCCAGAGCCTCGTCTCTTCTTAGTCTTCGAGTGTCTCCCCTCGTTCAAACCTTCAAGAGTATAGTCTTGTCCAAGTCTTCACGTCTTCAAGAGTCTCATCTCGTCCAGTCCAGGAGTCCTCTTCTCGTCCAAGTTCCAGGAGTCCTTGTTTCCCTATGTACTCTGACTCTTTGACTCTCTCGGGTTTGGAATCTCCTACCTCGGTACCTTGCCTCAGAGTTTCCAGCCCTCTGTCATCTCTAGTTGGTTCAACAGAGGGTTGAACCACTTAGTCCTCCTCCGTGTTCTTGCTTCACCCATGCTAGTACTTGCTCGCCTGCCTTGGGGTGTGTTTCAGGGCTCCTCCCTGAGCCACCTTGGGGCCCAAGGGCTCACTCTCTCTCAGGAGCAAGTGATTGCACCTCCACACCCTTCCCAGGGCTCCCTGGGCGTGTTCATAACACAGATTACACTTCAGACATTCATAAATAGTTGGTGGCACACACAATAACATCACAAGAAAATTTTTAAATTTCAACATGATAGAGGTCTTGAACGAGTAGATGTGACTCGGTTATTTACACTTTCAAATAATAGAAGGACTAGGGGGCATTCCATGAAGTTAGCAAGTAGCACATTTAAGACTAATCGGAGAAAATTATTTTTCACTCAATGCACAATAAAGCTCTGGAATTTGTTGCCAGAGGATGTGGTTAGTGCAGTTAGTGTAGCTGGGTACAAAAAAGGTTTGGATAAGTTCTTGGAGGAGAAGTCCATTAATGGCTATTAATCAATTTTACTTAGGGAATAGCCACTGCTATTAATTGCATCAGTAGCATGGGATCTTCTTAGTATTTGGGTAACTGCCAGGTTCTTGTGGCCTGGTTTTGGCCTCTGTTGGAAACAGGATGCTGGGCTTGATGGACCCTTGGTCTGACCCAGCATGGCAATTTCTTATGTTCTTAACATAAAATACAACAAACAACTTTTCCTATTCACACTTCAAGGATATATCCCAGCCTCAAACATGCATGATCAACCGCCTGAAGAATATCACCCCTTACTGTACCCAGTTACTATAAACCTGCCAGCACTAATCCATGAGGAGTTGCAGGTTGCCAACCCAGCTACCCCATGGTCCTCAGTATTGCTTGGTAATGCTCTTTTTCTCCACCCTTTGTTTTGTCCTCATCACCGCTCCTCTTACCTCTGCTCTTAGGGTGTGAAAGATGGAATGTTTGCAACACTGTAAGCCCCCATCAGAGTTCCTACTGCTGTCTAAATATGTCAGCTATTAAGGACCATTAGGCCCACTTAATCTCCCCACCCTTGCTTCTGGTGCAATGTTGCAGACCCTAGCTTTTCCTTTACTTTTTCGGCACTAAGAATCCCCTCTGCTTATCCCAGGCTTTTTTTTTTTTTATATATTGTGCTACCATTTTTTGTCTCCACCACCTCCACTGAAAGTCTATTCCAGGCATTCACCACCATTCCATTATAAAGGATCAGTTTTCTTTATAGACAATATATGGGTGGCATAGGTATAATTGGGACCATACAAGAAACCCTGACCCATATGAAATGGTGCACCTTCTTAGATGAACACTATATTTACATATATATGCCCCCCCCCCCTGCAAAATGTGTTAGGCTTGATTCTGCCAATTACAAAAAAATACCCAAAGAAAAAATTCATAATGGTTTTATTATATTGTAACTGTTGGTTCAAGTCATGTTTTGCTATTGGATGAACACGATACTGTAACTCATCCTGGGCTAAATGGATAGGATATGGAATAAAATGTAATATAACAAGATAAGCAATATAATCCAAAAAGACAAACTATAGAAATTACTATTACTAGTGCAGCATGGGGCTATTTGGTTTTGATACAATATGACATCCTGAATCAGTCTGATCTGTTTTATTTGATTCTGTTTCAATATTGTGAGCTTGTTGTGGGGGGTTGAGGGGGGGAAATTCTATTGTGCCTGTGAAACTGTAATGCACCCCAAACTATTTGGAGGGTACAAACTATAAATAATTTTAAATAAACAAAAATCTTAAGTAATAAGCAAAATCCCCAAAAAAGACAAAACATGAGTAAAAAAGAAAAAAGGTTCACAAGGAAACAATTTTTTCCCTGGATTTCTATAACTTTTGGCCGTCTGACTTTTCAAAATACTTTTCTACCCCAATTTTAAAAATAGTGCCAAACAGATACAGCATATCCCAGAAAACATGAATGGACCAACAGCCAAGAGGAGTTTCTTCTGACCCAGGCAGGGACAAATAGATTCAACTGGTGCGCAGACGTGGATCACGTAGGAGGCTCCTGGGGAAATTCAACAGGAAAAACGTAGCTGGTGAGAGGGATGCCTTTGGAGCAGCTGTGCCGGCCTCTCCCACTGTGCAGTATAACCCCTAACAGTCTTGCATAACGCTAATCCAAGAATACGTGGCCTACTGGGAAAACCCAAAGCAGGAGTCTCTGGAAATTTCAGCCATTTGCACGCCCTCCTAATTTGGCAGAAGCAAGGTTCACACACACACACACACACACACACACACCTTAGTAAAAGAAAAGTTCTAGAATAAACTTTGTTTCTGTGTTGGGCTATCGCTTGAGGAGAGAGAATACTCACCCCTTTGTCTGATGCCCTGTCAGGCTGGTTTGTGGCTGGCATCGGTGCTCATGAAGTAACTGCCTTCTGGCCAATCAAATAAAGCCGTGTCAGTCATTCTGCACGGAGGTTCAAGTGAAAACAAAAAAATCTTATCTAATTTCATGACTATTACCCAGGAAAGCAGAACATATCCTTAGGTGAATCCAGCTCTCAAAACAGTTCTCTCTGTACTAAACACTTGGGGATATTTTTTCAGACTGCTTTCATTACAAAGTCATACATCATCAAAAGCTAGCTCTAATTTCTCTCTGAAATAATCAGAGATCTGCAGCTGAATAGCAGAGACTTCTTCAGAACGGACTCATTTCATCTATCTTTAATCTTCTAAATCTTTTAGGACAAGGCAGAGTGTGATTGGGGGAATAAAATGTGTAAATAGAAATCTATTCTCTCTTTATTTTTACCCGCTAAGCTTCTCGATATAAAACTGCGCATATACAATTATGATTGGCAATTCTTAAAGCAGAAGTTCTATCTAAATTGTTTTGTTTATTTAAAAAAAAAAAAAAATTCTAATCCCTTTTCAGCTTCTTTAAAAAGGATTTCTTCTAAATATTTTCTCTCCCCCCCCCCCCCCCCCACTCATTAACACACCACACTCCACACCTTTCAGAGCCAAAATTGTTTTACTGGGTGACAAAACAGGTACATATCCAAAAAACAAAAAACTGAACTCCCAGAATTGGGCAAGACTCCATCCCCAGAGTCAATACTGTGTGCAAGCACCTTTGGCAGCAATTTCAGCCGCAAGTCTGTTGGGATAGGTTCCCACCGACGCTGCACGCTTGTGAATATTGGACCATTCTTATTTTCAAAGGATTTTCAAGATCTCTCAGGTTTCCTTGGACAGCAGTCTTCAAGTCATGCCAAAGATTTTCAGTTGGGTTGAGGTTAGGGCTCTGACTGGGCCGCTCCAGGACATTTTTTTTTTTTGGCTTTTAGCCACTCCAGTGTAGCTCTGGTTGCGCGCTTTAGTTATTTTCATGCTGAAAAGTCAACTTCCATCCCAATTTCAGTTTTGTTACAGAGGGCAGCAGGTTTTCTTCAAAGTCTTTTCTGTACTTTTTTTTCCATTTATTGTTCCTGCTATACTGACAAGCGGTTCAGCCCCTGCCGATGAGAGGCATCCCCGCGACATGATGCTGTTACCATCAGGTTTTACAGTTGAAATGGTGTTTTCTGTGAGATTCGCTGTGCTGGGTTTGCACCAAACATAATTTTTCTGTCCTTTGAATGCAAAGTGTTACATTTTAGTTCTTTCCAGCTACAAAACTCTTTGCCACGTGACTACAATATCCCCCCGAGTGCTTCTTCACTCAAGGTGAGCTTTCTTAAGGCTTCCTCCTTGCCATCCAGGCCAGATTTCTGCAATACTTGGACTGTTGTCACATGCACATTTTGACCACTGGGCCATGGAAGCCTGAAGTTCGTTCAAGGTTGCTATTGGCCTCTGGTCACCTCCCTGATCATGAATGATCCTCTAGTCAAGGTCTCAGTAGTGCTATACACCTTCCACTTTTTAATTATCGTCTTGACTGTGCTCCGAGGGATATTCCACGTCTTTACAGTTCCTTTATACTCATCCCCAGATCTAAGACTTTCCACAATTTTGCCCTGGTAATCTTTATTTAATATATTGATTTTCTATCAAATCAAAATAGTGTACATTAAATCAATAAATAACATTTGAAAATTACAATTGTAATTATCAAAGAAATAAAATAAAAACATAATATAAAGCCCCAAAGCCCATATATAAGAGATTCACATTTCTTAGTAAAAATATAATTTAAAAAATCAAGCTAATAAACTAAAATGATATCCTCAAACATTTTAGCAAATAACCAGGCCTTGAGAAGTTTCCTGAATTTCAAGTAATTCTTTTCCAAACACAGTCATCGTGTATTCGAACCAAATTTCTCATGGTGAAGACAGCCTTAAAAGCTCCAACTGAGATGATCTTAGGCATCTGCTCAGTTGATAGGGGTCTAGTAAAGTGTTTAAATAAACTGATACTCCTCTAAATACTGTCTTATATGTAAGATTAAAAAGTTTTAAAACTACTCTGGCTCATACTGCAAGCCATTAAGTTCTTTAAGAAGTTGAATAATATGCTCAGATTTGGAAACCCCTATTATTACTCTAGCAGCAGTATTCTGAAGTCATTGCAGTCTCCTCAAAGTAACCTCTATAATTCCCATATAGAGGGAGCTATAGTAATTGAAATGAGAGCACATAAGAACAAAAAGGTAATAGTTTAGCTCTGACTTTCCAACGTATGGTTTCAGCCTACGAATCAAACGAAGAGAGAAAAACTATCAACTGGCATTCTTGTGATAGTTCCTTGGTGCTCATGGTTGGGTCTTTGCTTTGAAATGCACAACCCAACAGAGAGAATTCACAAGAACTGCTAAGAATTCACATCATCCTGTGAATCAGTACAATGCAACACTGGTGGGAGCCAATTCACAGGCGCGTGCTTTTGAAGGCAATTGGCTACAGCAGAGCTTTAAGTACTTAGGATTGCTTCAGGAAGTAGAAAGCAGGTGGACACTTATCCAAACAAGCTATTCCATGTTTTTCATGCTACTTCATTTTTAAGGAGTTCTGGAATATATATTCTTCCTGGCAGCTGTAGGGTAGGATGTGTGGATACACAGGACAAATACTGTTTTAATGTATTTTAGTTCCAGGCTGTAAGACAACTTTGGAAGGGTGCGTAGACTTTCAATAGCCACTGGACATGCACACACTGATCTTCTAACTCAGGGGTCGGGAACCTATGGCTCGCAAGCCAGATGTGGCTCTTTTGATGGCTGCATCTGGCTCGCAGACAAATCTTTAATAAAAAAGTAAAAATCTTACAACCCCCCCCCCCACCCTCCTGATGCCCCCCCCCCCCCAAGACCTGCCAAAAGTCCCTGGTGGTCCAGCGGGGGTCCAGGAGCGGTCTGGGAGCGATCTCCTGGACTTGAGCTGTCGGCTGCCAGTAGTCAAAATGGCGCCGACGGCCCTTTGCCATTGGTCGACGGCCCTTTGGTCATTGGTCGACCCCAGTGACATAGTGAGGGCAAAGGGCCGTCGGTGCCATTTTGACTACTGGCAGCCGACAGCCCAAGTCCAGGAGATCGCTCCCGGACCCCCGCTGGACCACCAGGGACTTTTGGCAGGTCTTGGGAGGGGGGGGTCAGGAGGGTGGGGGTTTGTAGTAAATTAATTTTGGAGGTCTTGGGGGGGGCGTCAGGAGGGTGGTGGGGTTGTAGTTAGTATGGCTCTCACGGAATTACATTTTAAAATATGAGGCGTTCATGGCTCTCTAAGCCAAAAAGGTTCCCGACCCCTGTTCTAACTAGTGCCCTGTGCTATAAAAAACAAACAATGTATCCAGCAATACATGTAACACCTTACAAATTTAATACGCAGCTTTGCTAATTACTATTTAGATTTAGCTCACTCCTTATCATTGGTAGCTCAAGGTGAGTCACATTCAGGTACTGGAGGTATTTCCCTATCTCCAAAGGGCTTACAATCTAAGGGCCTGATTTTACTAAGGCTTTTCTCCCATTATGCATCTATGGGAAAAATGCTTGGTAAATGAGGCCCTAAGTTTGTACCTGAGGAAAGGGAGGGGGGGAAATGACTTGCCCAAGATCGCATGAGGCATCAACAGGATTTGAGTCCTGGGTTTCCCTGGTTGTCAGCCTGCGGCTCTAACCACTAGTCTACCCCTCCACTCCACAAAATAATGCAAGGGCCTGTCAAAAACTGATGGACAAAAAAGGCACTACATACATATACACACACACAGTCACTCTTTCAACCTCCACCCACCTCTGGGAATGTGCCTTTACACTGCCATGGACAGAAATTGTCCATGTTCACAATATTTGTTGATTTCTTTACAAGAGTGTAGTGGGCTGGCTCAGAGGAAGTGCTGGGTTGGCCAAAACTGGGGAAGCTATAGGGGCAGCATTCACAGCCCCTGAAGTTTTTATGGTCATTACACAACAGTGACACCTAGTGGCCAAATTTAGGGCCCATGATTGCAGGGGTCCAGAAGGCACCCTGGTGCATGTCCATTAGCTGGAGGATTGTCATTGCAATGACCAGACTAGGTATCTTGGTATAGGGGAGAACCATAAAAATAAGGAGAAAAGCCCTGGTTATTTGCAAATGAAGGTTCATGGCACTGGGATCCCGGTACTGGTTCAGAGGTGAAAGCCCAAAAGTGGAAGAAACTGCTGGGTCAAAAAAAAAAAAAAAACCGTGTATAGCATCACCACATGTAATGTCAGCAAACACAAAGAAAGTCAGTTTGAGTTTAAGAAAATATAGAAGCTTCACTTCCAAAGAGCAAAAATAAATAAATCAGATCCAATATCTAAATTCCAGATCTATAAAACCCAAAAACATAGGTGTCATAGAGAAAGGAAGCAGTTTAACTGGCTTCATGCTCTTGGTTTTAGATTTCTGTTGCACTAACAGAGCATGTTACTGCTATGGTGAAATAGGAAAGCTGAGCCCTACTCCTCTGCCCTAGCTGCTTGTTCAGAGCATGCACTACATTAAACATTCCTTCTGAATAGAACTGAAAAGGCGACCATGTATTCCCAGTTTGAGAAAGGCACAGTCCTATGGAGGAGTCCATGTTATGACCCATTCCCCAGCAGCTGTCTTTATCAGCATGGTGCTGGATATCCCCTTCAGCTTTTAATATCAAAATAAAACAAACCATCAGGCCAACATCATGTGTGAAGAATTGGAAGGCTAATCCCATCTTTACACAGTTAGAGCTGGATTTGCAGACATCATCCAAGTGGCACACGTGCCTAAAGTTCCTGATTGTAATTGACACTCAGAGCCCATGTGTGGGGCTGGGCCAAATTATGTCTTTAGAGTGTTGCTGTATTATTGTATTTTTATTGATGCATTTGATTATTTACTGTAAACCAGTTTGCGCTGTACTTTTGTTCAAGGAAGGCGGTCTGAAAGCGTAACACAACGAAGACTATCAGACTGCCTTACAGTGAAAACCGGGTGGATTTCTTTCATTCATTTATTTTCCAAAATAATTCTGTGAGGCCTTCCCCCTATTTCTACTGAAGCCTGAAAACCATTTGCTCCTCACACCACCACCACACCCCGCTTCATACTATTCCTGGTCTTTCATGCCTATGCTACGAGGGCAGAATCATTTGGCAGGCCGGGAGAAAAATGTTATTAAAACAGTTGTTTGCTGAAAAGTGGATATACTGAGAAGAACAAACTGATCTCTCCCCATAATCGCACAACTCAACCACACATCTACAGAGAGGGGAAAAAAAAAGAGAGATACAGCTATCTCTTCACAGATTATAAAAACGACACTAAACTGTTGGGGGGAGTAGCTGGTTGACCACAGTGCAACATAAATAATAACATATGAAAAATGCTATAGATCATACAACAAGAGAATTATTCAAAGACCAAGGATGAATATAGAGCATGTGGCCATAATTTTATTTTTAAACCAGTGGAGCTGGTCTGAAACCAATCCATTCAGTGTATAGATCATGCGACCACCATCACCATCAATCTGCACTGGACTGGAGGAACAAGGCTGCTTTCAAGCTCTTTGGAAAATTTCCAGACTAGACTGAAGGAATCAGACATTAATCATCTCAATTCTCTCGAATAGGTGGGCAAATATCGAGAGATATTTGGGGACTGGAATATTTTTCTCACCCATGTTCAAAAGGTTTTCCCCGACATTTGCATACTACCAGGCAAAATTATTTGGGTCAGACAGCGGCAGTGCCCCCCGACTGACTAGGAATTCTGAAGACAGTCTGCCAAGCTATTAGGGGCACCCCACAGCCCACGTTTGCCTCAGACATGAAGAGAAGTAACCCTTCTTCGTCAGGGCCGGTGGAAGGGTATTGGGCGCCCTAGGCGACTCTTGCGCTGACATCCCCTCTGCTCGCATCCCCCCCCCCCCCACCTGTTTCAGCGCCAACTGTGTGCTTCTCAGGGCGCCGAGCTGTAGGGGGCGCCGAAGAGCAGCCACGTGGTGCCGAAGCGGGGCCTATCCTGCTCACGGCAAAGAGAAATAGACAAAAAAATAAAAACTGAAAACGAACGTCCCTGACTGTAATACAAGGTCACCAGAAGGGAACTCATACTTAAAGCAAACATAGCACACGTATAAAGGTATAAAAACTAGCGGGTGGTAGACCCACATAAAAGATCAAACCATGCTGTGGTACCTGAGCTATGAGACCACACAGGTCCCTTCCCCTCCATGTCGGACAGGTACGGGACTTGTAAGAATCAAAGAGAAAGATGACAAGGCCTGACGTGGCCTACCTGCGCAGGTGGTGGAGACCAGCATTGTGACAGATTTCGGATATGCCCAGGACAGGTGTGAAGGGCAATTGTGGAAGCAGGCTTGAGACTCACTGGGGGAGAAAAGGGGGAAACGGTGTGTGTGTGTGTGTGTGTGAAAACCTGTATGCGCACCTACCCAGGCTCGTACAACCAAGACCAGAGGAAGATTCTCAGCTGGGCAGACGACTCAAATGGTCTTTCTATGCTGTCATTTAGTACCTATGTTATCATCTGACTGAGGAAAAGACCAGTGTTTTGAAAGCTCAGGTACTGCAACATATTTTGATCTCCTACCATGGTCCAATAAAAAGTTATTACTACCCAATAAGAATCCATTTTTCTCCGGGGCCAATACCGCTGCTAGAACCACAGAATGGCGAAAATTCTAGCTTCAAAGCATTACCCAGCATGAGAACCAAAGGAATAGCACAAATTGCTTTGAAGTATTTGAATTGCTTGCACCCACTTATACAAAGACAAATTGCTGATATGAGCCTTGGAAACAATCTAATAAGGCATAAGTGAATACAGAAAGACCCTGTTACTGAAATCTAAGATAAAGTGCTGTTAAGTTGCCCAGATGGTTTTCATTCCACAGGAAATACAAAGTCAGCAGTTTGCCTACCAGCGGCATTTTGTAAATGCACATTATAAAAGAGGAAACAATGCACAAGTGGAAAGTACAACTGCTGAGTACGTTTCTTTTTGTTCCAACAGGACTGCAGTTTACTTTATGTCATCTCTGACACTTTCTCCCGGCAAAATCTGTGCCTTTACAGCTATACAGAAATAGTAACTGTCACAGTATAGCCTAATAGAGCAAGCAAACAAAGAATGAGAGGCATTTTGACAGTTTTAGTTATCAGGCCCAGAAAGCTACCACAAGTAAAAATTAGGTTCTGTTCTGGACCCACCTCCTACTACTCAGGTTAACACTACAGAAGCAGTGCCCAGGGTGCCATCCACTTGAAGGGCACGCGACTGTGTGCCACAGCAACACCTACAGGCCGGTTCAGGGCACAGGGTTCCACAGGAAGCCATGGTCCATGCAGGGACCTTTTAAGGGAGAAAAGTAATAAAGTTTAAGAACAAAAAGGTTCTGCATGCACTGTAGCAGTGTAATGTTTTTATTTTCCATACTCACTGAACACATGATGGGGTGAACATTCAATTTGCTTAGGGCAAAATTTCTTATATAAACTGACTAGTCATTCAAGGACTTGCTGGTCAGACTGAAGAAAGATTAAAAACCAAAAATAGCAATGCCAGAAAAAGAGGGAAGTTGTGTAATGTGAAGGCGCACAGTAACTGTGATTGTGTTCACTCTGACCTAACTCTGAAATCAAACAACTGCAGGGAACAGGAACATCACGCTATCATCCACTCTCTCTTTCATCCCAGTATCTAACGAACAATCTCTATTCCATTTAATAGTCGTCTCTGCTTGAACTAGATTATATTTTGAATTTTAAAAACTCCTCAGTCATAATAAGCAGGATGTTTTTTCAGCTATCCAACACACGCACAGCTGTTTCCTGATGAGAAATCGCTTATCAGCTTTGTCTGATAAAGAGAGTTACCAGTTACTGTACATATTTCTGATTTGACTGGAGCCCATTACATACGTCTAGAGGTCCCTGTGGCATACATGATCATCGGTGGCCAAACGACAGAATTGACATGGGGGAGAAGTCAGATTCAGTGGACAACACAAACGGCAAGATTCTTCCAGAAAAAAATGAAAATGTTAGAAGAGTCATCCTTGACAAGCTATGTGGCTCACTAGAAAGCTACCATGGTACTGTACATATTTCTAAAGTCAAATAAAAAGTTCAGCTTCTCTCGTTTTCTCTTCACACAGGAACATAATGCTACCAAGGAATGAAAATAGCAGTACATCATCATCTACTTTTGGAACATTTCCTTGACAACAGTTGTCCTTATCCTAGAAGATTACTCCTTAAAGGCCAAACACTAGAGAAAACATAAGCAACACAGAGCACATAGTCTATCACAAAGAGGTAGAAGAAGAATTTCAGAGGGAAAAAAGAAGTAATTTTGTGTTTTGTTTCAAAGTGTTTTAAGTTCACCGGCATCCTCACCCATCGTTAACTAGACACCCTTGAAACTATAAAATTCTACTGCTTCCATCAAATTCCATCCCACCATCCCCAACCAATCTCCCATCTATTTACTGGAATGTAATGGCAAATGCAGACAACCTTAAGCTTTACTCTATGCTATTCAAATCCAGTGTAACTGTGCTGCTGCTTCTTCACTAACCTGATGAAGGGAGCAAAGGGCATTAAAGCTAGTTACAGATGTATTGAGTTAGTCCAATAAAAAGGTATTGCCTATAATTTGTTTATTCACCCTTATTTCTACATATTCAAGTGGACTTACATGGCAACCACAACAGTTTGCTCAGTTTAATAATTCCCAGCAGGTGTTAAGACTAGGACAACTTTCTCCCTACTAGGTATGCGCCCATCATTCTGCAATCTAAACTTTCTGGAGCCCCATGTGCTCTACCCTGCAGAATGGCTGGAGCACACCTGGAGGGGAGAATGGTGTCAGTGGTCTCCCACACACCTTAAGAGGAAACACTCAACTCCAGCACTATGGGGCGGATTTTAAAAGCCCTGCTCACGTAAATCCGCCCGGATTTATGCGAGCAGGGCCTTGCGCGCCGGTGCGCCTATGTTCCATAGGCCTGCCGGCGCACGCAGAGCCCCGGGACTCGCGTAAGTCCTGGGGTTTTTCGAGGGGGGCATGTCGGGGGCGTGTCAGGGCGGGGCCGATTGGTGCGGCGTTTTGGGGGCGGGATGCAGCATTTCGGGGGCGGGCCCGGGGCGTGGTTTCGACCCGGGGCGGTCCAGGGGCGTGGTCGCGCCCTCCGGAACCGCCCCCAGGTCGCGTCTCGGCGCGCTAGCGGCCCGCTGGCGCGCGGGGATTTACTTCTCCCTCTGGGAGGCGTAAATCCCCCGACAAAGGTAGGGGGAGGTTTAGATAGGGCCGGGGGGGTGGGTTAGATAGAGGAAGGGAGGGGAAGGTGAGGGGAGGGCGAAAGCGAGTTCCCTCCAAGGCCGCTCCGATTTCGGAGCGGCCTTTGAGGGAATGGCGGCAGGCTGCGCGGCTCGGCGCACGCCGGCTACACGAAATCGGCAGCCTTGCGCGCGCCGATCCTGGATTTTAGCAGATACGCGCGTATCTACTAAAATCCAGCGTACTTTTGTTGGCGCCTGGTGTGCCAACAAAAGTACGCGAAGGCGCATTTTTTTAAAATCTACCCCTATTTGTTTAGAATCTGTCATTGGGCCACAAAACCATGAAATAGCATCAGCCTCACTGCACTGTGGCTTGTCTTTTCTGCTAAACTCTATGTGGAAAGAACCCCATCATGCAATGGGCTCAGCCCCCATTTCAGATCCAAATGGAAAATTGGCCAGGGAAGTGAGCGAATGATATATTTATTTATTAAAATTTGATAAACCACCATGCATTAAAAAAATATCAAAGCAGAGTACAATAAACATATATCAATGCACAACAATATAATCAAACCAATAAAAACCTGCAAAAAATTGTTTACCCTATATTAGTTATAGATATTCATAATCCTATAGCTATTTAACCAAAAAAGTCTCCCTCATTCTGCATTTAGTTGTCCCATGGTCATAACTCATTCCTCTATACTTAACTCCTATCTCTTGTGGTTATTTGGCCAAATCAACTCTCAACTACAGTTTTAAAAATTACCTCCTCATGGAATCAGGCTTTAGGTTTTTCCCTAAAAAACTAAGGGCAGATATTAAAAGTTACCCGGCGCGCACAAATCTATGCCCGATTTTATAACATGCATGCGCAAGTTATAAAATTCGGGGTCGGTGCGCGCAAGGGGCTGCACACTTGTGCACCTTGCGCGCCGAGCAACGCAGCCTTCCTCCAATTTCGGAGCGGCCTCGGGGGGGGGGAACTCCTTCCACCCCCTCTCACCTTCCCCTCCCTTCCCCTACCTAACCCATCCCCCAGCCCTACCTAAACCCCCCCCTTACCTTTAACTTAGAAGTTGCGCCTGCCTCCGGGCAGGTGTAGGTTGCGCGCGCCAGCCAACGGCCGGCCCGCGATCCCAGGCACAGTAGCAAATGACCGCTGTACCTGGAGGCTCCGGCCCCACCCGCCCTGCCCACGGCCCGCCCCCTTTTTCAAGCCCCGGGACATACGCGCGTCCACCTATGCAAAATAGGCTCGGCGCGCACAGGAGGGGTTTTAAAGTGTTACGCGCGTAACGCTTTTAAAATCTGCCCCTAAATATTTAGCTTCTCTACGCAGCCGAAAGAGAAGAAGGTTGCACAATGTTAGACCCACAAAGTTAAAGCTTGTTCCTTGGTGGAATCAAGACATTCCGTCGTTATTGAAGGAACAGCCAACAGCTCTTGTTTCGAGGAGCACAGTGATCTGGAAGGCTTGAAAAGTTGCAAACGATCTGCCAAGTACCTTAGGGAAAAAAAAAAAAAAAAGATGACTCGAGGGGGGGGGGGGCCCACAAGGATATTTTGTCTAAACTGAAAAATGATTGGGGGACCCTGAAAACCAAGTATGGGGGGGGGGGGAGAAAAGCACAAAGTTAAACCATAGCGCTCCTGGTTGCACAATAGTGCACTTTTAGACCAAAGTAAGATGCCATCTAAAACCAAAGCTCATCCTGAAGCAGAGGGAACTGTATGTACCACTACTAAAATAACTTACTTGGCAGCAACAAAGAGAATTAAATCAAATGGCTTATGATGAAGCTGCCCTATAGTCTGGAATGCAGGGATTAGCGGCTTCCTACCCCTGTGCTTCACACTTTCAGAGGACGGCCAGTCTTTTATAGTTAGCTGTTTTCGGTACAACGATGGCTGCATAGGCCAACTCCACCTGAGAAGTCCAACCCATGCTTACAGCGGGACACGCAGTTTCCTTGCAGGGTACACTGTATTAATCATCAGAAAAGAATATATATTTCAGGTTTTAGCCAACATTTGGGGTTTTTTACCACTTGCCCAATGGCCTAGCAGCAGTGTAGTAGACATTTTCAAGGTCTCGGCCAATTTCCTTCTTTTTGAGATGGGAGGGAGAGTTTTTAAATGGGTTGAAAACTTGCCAGTAGCTGTGAACAAAGGCTCCTCCGATCTGCCACATACGTTGATGGTCATGGGCCTCTTCCTTTAAAAGAGGTCTATCAAGATTAGTGAACCTTTTTGAAGAATTTCCGATGTCACTACCTTAAGAGAGGTTTCAAAACCTAGATATTAGACTACTTTGGTATGAAAGTTTTGTAATGTCGCAGCCCTTGGTCTACAAGATGCTCGAAGAAGTCCAAAATGTGCAGTTGCCCAAGGAACCCAAATCAGAAAAAAAAAAAAAAAAAAGCAATAGAAAGCTTGGGAACCCTGTTAATAAGGAGACCTCATATCATAAAACAGACAAGAAAGCTATAAATATAGTCATATAGAATTATATGGACAAAATAAAATATATATATATCCTCTTGTTAGAATCGCAAAAAACTATCAAACAAAGAAATTTCAGCAGTGTCACCCAGAAGACAGCTCAATGGCCGTTTCTCAAGCTTGCAGGACTGCCTCCCTGCTCTGGCAGAGCTAGCAAAGCGACACGCTCAGAATAGACCTGGCACATTACCACATCGGGCACCACCTGGACAAATCAGATTACAGTTCATCGAAAGACTTGTTGGCTGCGGCAAATTCCTGCAGGCTAACATTTGATATGGAACATATGGTGGTACACAAAGTAAACTTTAGGTAGGGTGACTAGAGGACTACGCCACCCAGCACAGACTGAGGCGGGCCTTATGTCCTGTTGCATGCACAAAGATAAGAGTCGTGCTTCACTTAAAGGAAATGGAAATACCCTGCCATATTTATTTATTTATAACATTATTTTGCCCGCATATCTACAAATCCTAGTCAGGCAAAATAATTTTGTTTACGTACATAGTTAATAAAATCCTAAAATAACAGTAATACATTAAAGGTAATTGGGCTAAACCAGGACTGGCTCAAGCCATCTGGTAACCCTAGCTTTAGCCCAACAAATAAATCAACAATGTGTGAAATGCACCCACATGAACAATAGCCAAAAAGCATTCACTTTTGCAATTTAATATTGCTTCATATATCACACTGCAAATGCAGAGTAAAGCCAGAACAGAAATATTGTAGTGAGATTGTTCATGTCACCTGTGCATCTTTGAGAAAGCTGCTCACTTTTGTTAATGCTAAGGGGTCACAAGTAATCATTAAAAAATAAATTAATTAATTAATTAATTTAAAAAAAGACATCCTTAGCAAGGATTTAAGAGTTTTGGGAAATTGCAATTAAAATTTTTCAAAAATCATGAGAAGAAAATAAAAAACAAACAAGTTACTTTCCTCTGTAAACTTAATGGGGCCGATGCAATACAGTGAGCTCAGTCGAGCGCACTATTTAACCCGCAATTGGACGCCGGTTGTTTAGGCGCATCCACAGCCCCTTACGCTAAAAGGGGATTAGCGCCTCCACAACGCACGTCCAATGTACCGCTAAACTATTAGCGCTCATCACATGCAACTGCATGTTGATGAGGCTACTAGTCACCCCAAATGCAAAAAAAAAAAATAATAAATTCAGCATCCGTTTTCTTAACCAGCGGACAGCCAACCCCTCCCAGGCACCAGTTGTCAAGGAGGTGTTAGGGGCATGCAATTGACCCTAGTGCCTCCTTGACAGCAAGACCCCTAATTTTAACACTGCATGGCGCCCCCAGAAGAGGTGCCTGGAGGAGCATTAGGAAAGCGAGCACTGAACACTCAGTGCCCGCTTTCAGCACATTTTTGTTATGTCATTTCGTTTTGCTACGTTATTTCATTACAGCAGGTTCACTGTGATGTTTAACCCTAGCTTTAGGGCACCATTTTAAGCCTAAGAAAGGTAACATCTATCCAACTAATTTGTTGGTAATCTTTCAAATAAATTTTGTTTTGACAAGCTAACATTTTACTTCTTTTCTACTGTTTAATATGGGGCGGATTTTAAAAGGCGCGCGAATAGCCTACTTTTGTTTGCGCTCCAGGCGCAAACAAAAGTACGCTGGATTTTAGTAGATACGCGCGGAGCCGCGCGTATCTGCTAAAAACCTGGATCGGCGCGCGCAAGGCTATGGATTTTGTATAGCCGGCGCGCGCCGAGCCGCGCAGCCTACCCCCGTTCCCTCCAAGGCCGCTCCGAAATCGGAGCGGCCTCAGAGGGAACTTTCCTTTGCCCTCCCCTCACCTTCCCCTCCCTTCCCCTACCTAACCCACCCACCCGGCCCTGTCTAAAACCCCCCCTTACCTTTGTCGGGGGATTTACGCCTCCCAGAGGGAGGCGTAAATCCCCGCGCGCAAGCGGGCCTCCTGCGCGCCGGGCCGCGACCTGGGGGCGGGTACGGCGGGCGCGGCCACGCCCCCGGACCGCCCCGGGCCGTAGCCACGCCCCCGTACCCGCCCCCAAAATGCTGCCAACACGCCCCCGAAACGCCGCGACGACCGGGCCCGCCCCCGACATGCCCCCCCCTCGGAGAACCCCGGGACTTACGCGAGTCCCGGGGCTCTGCGCGCGCCGGGAGGCCTATGTAAAATAGGCTTCCCGGCGCGCAGGGCCCTGCTCGCGTAAATCCGCCCGGTTTTGGGCGGATTTACGCGAGCAGGGCTCTGAAAATCCGCCCCTATATTTCTAATGAGCAACACAAATATAAACCAGGGCTTTTCACATCTCACAGCCAGTTAGGTTTTCAGGATGGCCACGGTGAAATTCAACAGATTTATTTGCATGTACTGAGTCTCCAATGGATGCATATTAATCTCAGGCATATTCACTGAAAGATATCCTGAGAAAAGGAACGACTGTGAGGTTCCCCATTTTATCCCTAAGAGAAATGAGAAAGGAAAATATAGGAAGCATTTTTGCAGGAGTCCGAGTACATCACTTTATGCTGCTGGTACTGGCTCTCCGCTTGATGGCCAGTTGGTACATACGATCAGGTTATCAAGAGCAAAGATGTGAAGGCCTGGAGGGGGTAACGGAAACCCCGTTCCCATTCCTCCCTCCAAGGCTAGAAGAGTAAGGATGATCACGGAATGCCATCCAGTGACAGCATGCTTACCTTAAATGCATTTTCTACAGGTTATTCCCACTCTGCTGGAATATATATATATTCATCTACCTTTAATCAATACACAGCTGCTCTCTGACCCTACAGAAGAACCCACTTGCCAAAAATGTTCAACTCCACAATTAAAAAATTAAAATCCACTATCAAAATCTCCTACACTTATAGGTAAAGACCACTGGGGGACTTCTTTACAGTTTTGTAGTTCACAAACCTTGGCACCAGGATGCTCCACCACATGGCGCAGCTGCCCAGGCAGAAGCCGCAGGGAATCCACACACAGGATAAAACCAGCGATCTAACAGGGGCTCTCAAGATTACACTGCTGAGAAGCCTTTGGGATTTTTTTTTTCTTTTTTTCCCCCATAGACCCATAAGCAGGACCTGCTACCGCAGTCCATCCCTGCCTGGCACCAGCAGAATGCTGGACAGAGAAAACCACTGCAGGAAAAGCTACGATGCAACTTCTGGTCTGAAACACACTTGAGTATCCACCGGACCTGATTGCAAGGCAGTGTAACGGAAATATTAAATCTGTCAATTACTTAGCTCAGTTCTTCCTCCTTTTGATTTTTTTTTTTTATTGTGTCCAACATTTTCTTTTTGCTTGGATTTAACTAAAAAAAGAATCAATGAAGAAATTTAAAATTAAAAGAAATTTAATTTTTTTTTTAAGTTTGTACATTTCCTATTGTAAACTATTCATGTAACAAACAATAATTGGAGCTATTACTGATTTAATGGGTTTCTGGCCTTGTTGTTTTTGCTTTAGTATCACACTCTCTGGAGTTAAATGTGACTGTACCAGAACAGCCATGTCAATTGCCTCCTTCATAAACCAGCAATGCCAGACACCTGGACAATCTTCTTTAGATCAGACCATCCCCCTCTGCTTCCTAATCTAGTACTAGGAAGCCACTGATCCGGATTTTCAGCCAGTAAATTAAGTGGATGCAACCAGAAAGTCATACAGCACATTAGATACATGCTGAGGAAAAAAAAAAAAAAAGTTATCAATCACAAGCTCCTCCCCAGTCCACATATCTGCCCCACCTCCCTCCCCATGTGGGATCTATCAGGTCACCACCATTACAGGCTGAACAACTCAAGAAACTGGGAGACAAAATGACAAATTCCTGATTCGACCGAGCTAACCAAAAGAAAACAGTAAAAGTACTGCCATGAGTTTGCAAGTCTTCTGTTTACTTTGCATCTATGTTTGAACTGTAGGAATAAATATTAAAATGAATAAATCAAAAAAATATTCTAACTTCACTTTTAGCCTTCCCTTCCACCTCTTTTTTCCCCTTCCAAAAAAAAAAAAAAAAAAGGCTAGTGGCGTTTCTGAAATAATCTGTTTACAATTTCCAGACTGATGAAATAAGAAAAAAAAAATATATCTTCTTGAATCTTGCTGTTCCCTTAAGACATATTTCCTACACTAAGGCTCTGTTCTTGACTTAGTACATGTGACCTGTTCTAAATAAAGGCTATTTTCCACCTATTGCACAATTGAAACAGATATAAACATTAGCTGTGCCACAGAACGCAATGGGAATGCGAAGAATTAAGTGTCAGGGAGGTATCCAGCTACTGAAGCAGTGGGAGAAAGACCACGCTCAGCCAAAGCCAAAATCCATGTCTTAACATAACCATGTTTAAACCCAATCAGGTTGTGAAAACTAACGTGCAAAATAGATCTGAAGCATCTGCCTATTACAGTGCTTCTCGCAAGCAGCACTGTGACCTACAAGAAAGGTTAAATTGGAGTACATGCCATCAATTGGCCGCACTATTCAAAACGTCATTTTGATACCGTTTACTGGAAACGGTCTTAAAGTGGCAGCATCTGCAAACCGAAATATGCAGCGAGGAGGCAGCCCTATGGCTTTAATTCTGTTCTGCAATGTGCCCTCGAAGAGGCACTGCAACCCTGCAGATTCAAAAACTTTTTCATTAATTTTACTTGACTTTTTTTGTGCCCACATTTCAATCATGTGGGCACAAAGCGGTTTACAGCAAAAGATAAGAGTTGCAAAAAATATATATATATATTTATTTATTTTATTTAACACTTTTTTATACCGACCTTCATAGTAATAACCATATCGGATCGGTTTACATTTAACAAGGGTATAACTGAAAGCGTAACTAGCGTAAATTAAACAATAGAGGTGAATAAGGCAAAAAGTTACATTCAATTTTATATATATATATATATAATTTATTTTTTTTAAATTAAAACTCAGGAAACAAACTCAGTCAACTAGGCTGAAGAACATGCAGAGGCAGTAAACGATAATGTTATACGCCATCAGAAAGAAAACAGATCTCACATGAAGGAACATGTGTGCCTTCCCCAGCTAGGGGTTACTAAGTGACTCAATGTCATGTGGACAAGCTGAGCCGGTCCTGGTTTAACCCCACTAAAGTTTCACGGACTTGAAGTCCTGTTTCCTTCAGTGCACTGGGCTAAAACCAGGACTGGATCAGCCTGTCCAGATGACCTTTGGCACCCTCTCTCCTCCTCCTCCCACACAATGAACTCCTGCGGCATTTCCCCGATCCATTCAGCAGGGATGTGTGCCTGACATACATACACACATATAAAAATGCCTTAAAAAGTACATAGAAAATAACTTTTTTATATTCAAGGACTTAAGTTTTCAAGCGTTTCCTTCCATTTTGACTCTATGGGAAAAACCCTTAAAACTCTGGTCTGATATTCAGACCATGTCCCTCAGGGGGCACTTCCAACTACCAGGCCTCAAAAGTAGTCTGCTGGGGTGAAGGGTCTCTTTAAAAACGCCCATACAGAGCTGCAACAATGAACTTCAAAGAGCAGCCACACAGTCAAAGCCCAGGCCAAAAACAGAGTCTTTGTGCAAGAGATTTGCATAGCATTATTAGTCGTCCGTCCCCCCGCCCCCCACTCCCTGGCCTCCTATTTCTGGAAACCTGCACAGTTTATTTCAGAAAAAGAGGGCGTGGGGGGGGGGGGTCCTTCATTAGTGCAGTGGCATTCGAGATATAAATGAACTTCATTCAGAGCTTCCCACTGTATTAGCGGAATTTAAAAAAAAAAAAATCCTTTCAGCTAGCTGAGAGCAAAATAAATAAATAAATACATACATTTTATTTTATTTATTTGCAAGCTTATATTCCACAGCTTTCAAGGTTTGGATCCAGTGCGGATGCCATAAAACAAATAAAAAAAATTAAAAAAAAAAAAAAGTTAAGGGATAATATGGAACCAAGTTCTAATTCCTCAGCTTTGCTGGAACACAAAACAGATTTGGGGTTTTGCACTTGGAGGTAGATTTTCAAAAGGGTACATGCGTAGGTTACGCGCGTACCCCCCCGAAAACCTACTCCAAACCGGCCCTGCGCGCGCCGAGCCTATCTTGCATAGGCTGCCGGCGCACGCAAAGCCCCGGGACGCACGTTAAGTCCCAGGGCTTTCCTGAGGTGCGTGTCGCGGCTGGCGCTTCATTCAGGGGCGGGGCCGCGAGCATGGTTCTGGCCCGGGGGCATTTCGGGGGCGTGGCCGAGGCTTCCGAAACAGCTCCCCGGCCGGCGTGCACGAGTTACGCCTGCCTCTGGCAGGTGTAACTTTTTAAACAAAGGTAGGGGTTGGGTGGGTTAGGTAGGGGAAGGGAGGGGAAGGTAGGGGGAGGCCAAAGGAAAGTTCCCTCCGAGGCCACTCCGATTTCAGAGCGGCCTCGGAGGGAACGGAGGCAGGCTGCGCGGCTCGGCGTGCGCAGGCTGCCGATTTTGGGCCTTGTGCACGCCGACCCCGGATTTTAAAGGATACACGAGGCTACGTGCGTATCTATTAAAATCCTGCGTACTTTTATAAAATCTACCCCACTGTGGGTGCATCTGGAGTGAGAATCAGCACTGCCATCCGACACATGCATTATTGCAGCGCACTGGCCCAGATTCCACCTTCAGCAAGGTGAGTTTTTCAGTCTGGGAAGAAATACCCAGCAGAGAAAGAGAGAAAAGGCAGAACCACACAATATAAAAAAAAAAAAAAGTCTGGCAGGATTCAGCCAATGCTCTGCTTCTAAATAAAAATGATGAACAACCCTTCAGGGATGAAATTCCAGAGTGAAACTGAGACCACCTTGTTCTTTGCATGTGAATGTCTTCCAATTTTATTATTTAAAATCCCTTTGGTGTATACATAGGAAATATCTAACTTTCAGCAAGTGTTCTCTCTGGAGCTCGTGTTTTCAGCTAATTAGCCATCAGGCAGTATTTTGGGTAACTTTATGTTGTAGCTGGGGAGAAGGAGAGGCCTAGTGGTTACAGCAATAGTCTGAGAACCAGGGAAATCAGGGTTCAAACCCTACTTCCCCCACTGACACTTGACCGAATTACTTCATCTCCTGTCACCTCGGGTACCCACTTTCAGGCTGATGGAATACAGTGCGCACAGCTTGCCGCGTGGTTGGACGCTCGTTTGGGACGCACTATAACTCCCCATACAATAATGGGATTAGCGCGTCCAAACAGCGCATAGCTAATAGTGCTCATCACAAATAAATGCCATGTAGATGACGCTATTAGCTATTACCTCTGACGCAAAAAAAAAAAAAATCGCTGTGCGCCCAACACGCATGTTTTAACATGCAAAACAACGCCAGCCCGGAGCTCCAACCTGCCACAAGGCGGCCACAAAAAAGCCAAAAATACTGAAAAAAAGAAATCTTGACGGTGGCCAAGTTAGGAAAATGGACACTCAATTTACAAGTGTCCATTTTTCTAACCCGTGGCAGTGCGCAGGTTAGGAAAACGGATGCTTGTTAATTGAGCATCCGTTTTCCTAACCAGCGCGCACTGCCACATCTCCTGGGTGCCCGATGTCATGGACGCACTAGAAAAGCACATTTTGTCCCTAGCTCGTCCTTTTTAGCCCGGCAGCTCATTTGCGTGCTGCATTGGATGCCCAGGAAAGGGGGATGTGCGCGCACTGAAAAAACGTGCGTCCCTTTTGGCTGCACATTTTTTCGTGCTTGGTATTGCATCGGTCTGTCTGATCCTAAGCTGTTTGGGGCTGGCACTTCTTGTACCTGAATAGCAGCAATGTGTACGCTACCTTGAGCATTATTGGAAAGGTGGGCTAAAAGTCCAAATCCAAAATATGTATAATCTAAACCTTTCAGAAGAGTTAAAATCCTAAGACCCGTGCACCGACAACCAATTTCCCGGAAATAAGCATGAATAGATGGCGGGTCCACGTACATGACTGTTTTCAAAACCTTTCCTCCAAGTATGTGTAGGGCAAAGTTCTTTTGAAAATTACGGCCTATTTTAATTATCACTACTGTTTGGTTTTTCCTGTTGCAACAGAAAGTACAATTTTAAAATTTGAATCTGTGCAATATTTAGTACATAAATTGCATTGTACTGAGCTGTTCCCAACACATTTGTCTCACCACTTTGTCACGGTCGAACTGTCCAGCTCATCCGCACACCTGAAAGCAATTAGGAAGAAAATGAGAGAGAGAGAAAGCCGAAAGATGCGCGCTCGTGAACACCGTTTGCTTTTTGGGTTAACCACAGAGCTTCACGTGCACACTCACAGAACAGGACCATTCGGGGCCTGGTACCAACTTAGGGAATCTCAGTTCAATCCCAGTCTAAAAGTGCTCAATAGACATTCCCCGTAGAAAATGTTTGTGACCAGGGCGGCTTTAATTCATGGCCTCCCCAGACTCGATCATAGTGAACAGGTTTCTCTATAGAAAGATGTCTTCCCGAATGTTATTTAAAAGTTTGACTGGTGTAACAAGGAAGTACTGTCTTAATACCACTCTTGGACATGGCACCTTATAAACACTGATTTCACTTTCTCACAATGCACTTTGGTTGTCAATTTCTTGACCAGGAAACTCAGATTAAGACAAATGGCTTGTTTTCAGCTGGCTCCCCAGAGACACAGGAAAATAAAGTGACTTTCACAAGGTCACACAAAGTCAGTGGCAGAGGGGAATCATGGACTTGTCCCAGATCTACAGAGTTCTTGTTCAGCGCTCGAACCAGTATACTAAGCCTCATTACCATTTGAAACTGGTCTTAAAACCAATTTTAAATCAACTCCGAGATGGCCTTTGACAATTCATTTTGCAAGTTTGAAATTAGATAGAAAACTCATCAGGTACACAAAGTTAACGATTAAATGAGAACTAAAAAATTATCGTTCTCACGATGCATTTTAAAAATGTCTTAAGCTACATTCAAATGCATTCATAGCTGAAGGCCTTTCACTTTGCAATTCAAAAGCAATGTGAAACCAGTCTGCAAATTCATTTGGTAAGAAAGTTAAAGTAAGGAGTATAGGGATCAGGCACACTGGCATGATCATATGGAGAATATTTCTGTTCTGCCACCTATGCTGTACTGATTCTGCATCGAGATGCAGGACACCATCTTGCTCTGCTGTCACTGGCACATTCCAAAATCCCCCAAAACACCACCACAATAAATACAAGGATTGCATTCCATCTTATGTAAATAATTGGTAGACAAGCGTTTTACAGTATTATCAGAAAACATTATTACAACATGGCTTATTTGTAAAACAGCATAACAGAAGAAAAGGGATCAGCCATTAATAGAAGAGTGCAACTGATGACCATTGTTGAGAATGGAATGTACACAACGAAGCACCTTGGAGAGAAGCTCGCACGAAAAGTGCAGCACAGAGTAAATTCTGGAGGACGCAGAATACCTAGGTGGCTTGATGAAGTGCTGAAGGCGTATCTTTTCTTCCAGCATCTCCCTATGGGAAGCCAGTTCCCTAGTAGGAGTGTGAGACAAAGAAGAATGGTACTACAGTACATCGAAAAAATTGCAGCGTCAAGAACACAGCTGAGACTTTCACAGCTGGAGATGACAATACACAATGGATCCAACATGGGACCTGAGGGATATGCAGAAAAACCCAGTTTTCAACTCGCCCAATACTTTTCCCCCGATATCACGTGCAAGCCACTTTTTCGGAGAACATGTTCGCGGGGGACTTAAACGGTAAGCTTTCTGCATGAAGAAGGGGGGGGCTGAAATAGGGCCTAGCAGCCTGCCAGTACAGCATGACCAGCGTGCTCCCCCTCCCCCCCACTAAACTCTGGAGACCATCACCATATGTCTTTCCTTGATACATGAAATTCTGCCAATCTGACTTTAAAGCACAAAAACATTTTCATCTCTGGACACAGAGAATGTAATATTTCTTCCAGACAAGCAACATGGTAGCTGAAGCTCTGGGAACATTATGTTAACGCACCTCATAAGAACACAACAGAAGAACATAAGATATGGCATACTGGATCAGACCAAGGGACCATCAAGCCCAGTATCCTGTGTCCAACAGTGGCCAACCAAGTCCCCAAACATTAACAAATTCCATGATGGATATGTTTGCTTTTTTTCACTCCAAACCCAATCTAAAATGAACCTTTGCAAAGATTTTAACTTAGTATAGCTCCTATGCAAATACTGCCTTGCGCCATTCTCATAAAATATATCAATATATACATATAAACGGGGCAGGCTTAGTTTGTTATTATTTCTAAGAGAAGCAAAATCAAAAACATGGCATCAGATGAATTTATTTTTCCAGAGATTGATTCAAAAGCATTTCTTTTGAACCCAGCAGTTTCCTCCTATTCCTTATGGCTTCCAACTCATTCAGAACCAGGGCCAGGATTTGGCACCCAGGGCCAGATTTAAGCATAGGCAACAGAGGCGCATGTCTAGGGCACCAAATTCTGAAGGCACCCAAGAACTAGGCCTCCTCCTGCTGCTCTCTTTTTGGGGGAGAAAGCCCCCATCCCTGCTCCTCTGCCTGTAGGTGCCACAATCTTAAATCTGGTCCTGCTGACATCCTAAGCTTTCTTTTTTAACTACCCTGGCAATGTCTCTCTCTCTCTTCTTTTATATCCTCTCCCTCCCTGCTACTTCCACACTCAGTGACAGTCCTTGGCTAGAAGCCACATCCCAGGGTTTGTAATCATGGGGGCTCTAATTCCAGCCACTAGGTGTCACCATTGCACAATGTCTAGGATGACATCTCCCCACCCCCCCAGGGAGTTTAAAAGCTGCTTCCTAGACCAGGCCAATCTGTGGAGCAGAGGACTGAAGATCATCCTGCAGGGCAGTGCACAACACTGGAACCAAACCCCCTGGCTGGCCCAAGCAAAAAGCAATCTGATGCATGTACTACTCTCTTCTGAGCAAACTGAAAAGATTTTTTTTTAAAACAGCCTTAGAGCAGAGAGGGGTTGGTTCCCTTGTACAGTAACCCACATGTGCTCCAATTTAAGGGCAGGAAGAAAGAGTTAATTACTACCTCTCTAGCTCCAGAACCCTGGCACCCAGTCAGATTTGTCCTTGCCTTGGTACAGTGGATCGCGGTAGCCCAGCATTAGGTAATGCTTCTGTCAAGTATTACTAACAATACCCCTTACAGAGTTCCAGCATCACCACTTCCCCTCCCCCACCCACCCAGCACCACAGAGAAAGAGCGAACGAGCACAAATCTGCTATTATTCCGGAGAATGATAAAGACAGAAGAGCCGGGGTGGGTGGGTGGGAGGGAAGAGGGGAGTTTCTCATACTCGAAACTAATCCCAGATAAACAATAGTGCCCACACCTCTTTCTAAATATGTTATGTGCAAGACTTTAATTTAACTCTTAGGGAAATATGCACGAGCGCAGTTATTCCACCTCGCTTAATTCCACAGCCCACCGGTCCCGAATCGTCTCGGCAGGGCCGATTAGCTCAGTCACAGCCGACTCTGACAGCCCTAAAAGGTCCAACCTTCCACCTACTACTCATCCTAACAGCGGTACGCGGTGCTGTACAAACATACACCTCCAAACAGTGCCAGCTCAGCGGAGCTTAGCACCTCTGGCAAAAAAAAAAAAAAAAGACTCGCAATCGTGCGCCAGCACCAAGATTTAAGGAGGGGGGGGGGGGGGGTTGGTGGCGGGAAAAAGTTAACTGAAGACGATGGGTAATAACAGGGGAGTATCCAGGACAGAGAACCTGCCGTCGCTTTCTGTCCTCCGCCAGTCCTGCTTACATGCAAAAACTTCATTCTTGGCAGCTGCGGGCAGGATCGCAGCTGGCAGGCAAATAAACGTGAACTCTAGGAAGCAATCAAACAGGGCATGTTATGAAAGCCTGTCGGGAGGAGGGCACCCCCAAAAAAAAAAACATCCCCGGCAAATAGGCTCATAGGCAACCAGCTGCTGTTACTAACCTGCTTTTCAGAGGCTGACTTTTCAGCTCGTAATACGTTTTGGGCTCTTCCTGAAATTCTTCTCCAACTTCAAAATCTGCCACTATCCCCGATTCTGCCTGCATTTCTGGGACTGTCCCTATCAGGACGGGGAGGGGGGGGCTACAGATAAAAGAGAGAAAAAAAAAAAAAAGCGCCCAGCCCCTGCCACCGGTGACAGCTCTCTCTACAGCCAGCGGACACACAGACTACATCAGCTAGCTCCCTCCCCGGCACCAGCAGCGCTTCCCCGGCTGTAGCGTATCTGCTGCTTGTGGCAAAACACAGGAAGCACACGCAGGAGACAAAAAAAAAAAAAAAATCATAGAGAGCGTCTCTGCCCGGACTCTGCATAGACAGGCCCTTAAAGGCACAGCACGGACCTCCACCTGTCTCGTGCACTCTCCCCACCCACGGCTTCTGCTGGAAAAAAAAATAAAATGCAAAATGTCATTAACACACTGGCCTGTGTTTCTTTCCTGGATAGGGCTGACCTGTTCGTCCTAGAGTCTATCTTTGTAGGCTGTGATAGATCCTTTTTGGGAGGGTCGTCTACAAACGTACCACACAGCCTACAAAAATTCCCTTAGAACACCGAGGAAGTTTACATTTAAAATATCTAACTTCTTTAGATTCTGTGATAGAAGAAACTGCACATATTTAAGTTACTTTTCTTTTTTTTTTATATTTGCAGGGTTGATAAGATATTCCATATCTCCTCCGGTGCTTGCACACAAGTCCTGCCTAGGGATGTGTGTATGTAAAGGCGCTTCTCAAATGTTTGTACTGCAAGGGGGAGGGGAAGCTGTGGAGGCGTTCAGTGTTGTGCCCTGAAAATCTTCCTCTTAAAAACGGTCCCCCTTTGGCAGTTCTGTTGTTAGTGGCAGGGATTTCTGATGTTATGCAAGGAAAACCTTGAGTGGTGTTGGAGTAAGCCTCCTGTCCGTGCCCAGGTTTTGTCCATATGTATCTCTGGAATCTCATTTGGTATACTGAAGCCCTCCAGTTGATGTATATAAAATATATATATATATTTTTTTTATTTTTATTTTTTATTTTATTTTATTTTATTTTTGCAGAATTAAGTTGCCTCAGGACTTGGGTAGGTGGGGGCAGTGGATCGAGAAGGACTGGTACTGGGTAAAAGTCGCGGAGAGAGGGGGTAAGGGGTAGCAAAATAGTTCAAGAGCCAGTAGGTCTTATGTGGGGGCTGCTAAGCCTCTCCACTGTCATTCTTGTGTGTGTGTTTGTGTGTGGGGGGGGGTATTCTATTATTAATGCATTCATAAATAATACCTGGCTTTTCTGCTTGGTGGGTGCACACTTTCACGTGTTACTTTTCACAGTTGGAGGTTGGCAATCCTACTGCCCAAAGTTGTTTATATTGCTGCAACCCCTGCCCACTGCCTAATGGACTTCCAGTGATATTATAATTCCATGTATTTCTGCTTCAGTGTGTTCTCTAATTTTGCTTTTCTTCTAATTGTCCTTTCAACATATATAATTTATGACAATCAGCATTACCCAACCGTTTCTGATTTTCATCATTATTTAATGAGCACCAAAACGTTTTCCCCCTTTATCCATCCACTTCCTTGACCTTAATACCTCGAGGCCGACGTACTAACCTTCGAATGGGTTTGCAAACATGAGGGTGTGTGGGAAAAAAGCATTAAATTCAATGAATAGTTGCGTTTGCAAACTTCTATATGTAATATATTATGTGAGTTTAAAAAAAAGGAAGGGCGAGTTTTTGCATTCAAGCCAAAGGGGGTCTATATAGTAAATGGCAAATTGTTTTCACAGAAATGAGCCAGCACTGATAGAAGTTTTTCTCTTGGTGCGGCATTTTTCTTGTGATAAAAGTCTGCACGACATCTCAGACTTTATCTCATAAAATCTTAACTATACGTCCACTAAAGGTCTAAGTTTTGCAGAAAAATGCTGGGATGCAGACATTTTGTGTGATATTAAACCGATGGTGAATCGTAAAGGAGCCGATTTGCATACGTTTTGTGAATGGATTTGCAAGCAGAAAAATAGGTCACATAAAAACAGCAATTATTATATGTGACTGTGCCTATGGATCTGCACAATTTACTATAATAGCAGTCCGGGATTTGTAGGAATGAACTGAGCCAGTCCTAGAGATGTAATTCCAGTTTCCCTAATAAAGGCTGCACTGTATATCAATGCCTGCAAAGCAGTAACACCAGGACACAGAGCTATGCGACTGCCTTAAATATTTTGCCATGTGTCTCCTCTGTAGTAAATGCTGAATACTAAGAGCACTTCCTGGTGCAAGCTATTAGGTGCCCTAGGCAAAACTTACATCCTGCCACCCCACCCCACCCCCAGTCACACCTTCCCCACACACACACAACAAAAAATTACAATATTCTGAGGTAAAAAATACTACATACAACATATAGGGGTAGCTTTTTAAACAAACCTGCGCACATGGATGCACGATTTTATAACATGCATGCGCCGGCACACACATCTTATAAAATCCAGAGCAGCACACGCAAGGGGGGTGGAATATTGCAATTTTCGTGCGGCGATGCATCGCAGTCTCCCCCAGTTCTCCCTACGCCTCTGCCCATACTCCCTCCCTCTTCCCCTTCCTCCCTGACCCCTTAAAACATCCTACCTGGTTTGTTTTTTTTTCTTTATTTCAGAACTTACGCCAGCTCCTGAGCTGTACCGGCTGCCTCCAGCCCTGCCCCTCCCCGCTCCCCCCCCCCCCCCCCAGACCGTCCCTTTTACAAGGCCCGGCTCTTGTGCGCATAACCCCCGGATTTTATGCGCAGGGGGAGGGTTTTGAAAATTTGGCCGATACTGTATATTATATTTTCATGCACTGCTAGAGTGCTAACCAGAAAACCCTGCAGAAAAAAGTAAAAAGGACACTTGGTGTTAGGCCTATTTTAATATTTGTTGGGGGTAGGCTTGGCTCTCAGAAAGCCATGAATAAACTGTAGTACAATTTCAATATAGTAAACCTCCCATACCAAAACAGCACTAATTGTAATTATTCAAAGAGTAACAGCCCTAACTATAAAAACATATTGGGGCGGATTTTAAGAGCCCTGCGTGCCGGTGCGCCTATTTTACATAGGCCTACCGGCGCGCGCAGAGCCCCGGGACTCGCGTAAGTCCCGGGGTTTTCCGAGGGGGGCGTGTCGGGGGCGTGTCGGGGACGGGCCCGATCCGCGCTGCGTTTTCGGGGCGGGACGTAGCGTTTCGGGGGCGGGTAGGCCTCAGAGGGAACGGAGGTAGGCTGCGCGGCTCGGCGCGCGCCGGCTATACGGAATCGGTAGCCTTGCGCGCGCCGATCCAGGAATTTAGCGGATACGCGCGTATCTACTAAAATCCAGCGTACTTTTGTTTGCGCCTGATGTGCTAACAAAAGTACGCCAAATCGCACTTTTTGAAAATCTACCCCATCATATAGAGTGATATATAAATTCATTAGAAAATATTTTATTATTGTATACAAAGCATTTTATCAAAAAACTTCAAAAAACATTCAATAACTATTCATCTTCGGATACATAGGGCGAATAACAAATGTTCACCATAAAAACTCATTCACACACACAGTCATGCTATTAAAATATTTTTCTTTTAGAAAATCTAAATGGGGAGATCAGGAAGGAGTGCGGCGAGAGGTTCCTGTGTGGCTGTCTGGAGGAGACCGGAGGCCTGTCGGGGCCGGAGGAACCCCGGAACGCCGACAAGGCAGGCCGAGAACACGCCCCCTGTGACATCATCAAGGCCGACGCTGGAGGAGGCATAAAATCGCCTCCCTGAGATTCCTACCTTGGGAGACCGGGAAGGAGTGCGGCGAGAGGTTCCTGTGTGGCTGTCTGGAAGAGACAGGAGGCCTGTCGGGGCCGGAGGAACCCCAGAACGCTGACGAGGCAGGCCAAGGACACGCCCCCTGTGACATCATCAAGGCCGACGCCAGAGGAGGCATAAAATCGCCGCCCTACAGCGCGCAGCCGCCGCCGGCGTGTCGCCGAAGCCGTGCGTGCCAAAGGGGCGCGCGGCTTTGCCCAGGAATATTGGACCTCTGTATCAGCGACCCACTACCCTCTTCATCTCCACCGGGGGATTTCATCAAGCAATGATCCACTCAGCAAAGTACCTCAAAAACTTTACTTTCTCTGAAGTTTTTCTTGTGATATGCCTCACTCTGTCCACAAACGAAGGGCTAGAGAGAGGCCTATCTTAGATCCATTAGTGAGTCCGGTGTTGGGCCCTATGGACACCCACATCAGAAGGGGAGCTATAATTCCGGGTGATGCTTCACTTGAAGGAGTGCAGGAAGGCACAGCACCCCTTCGTGACTGGGAGATCTCATTATCCCCGGATCAGAGGTCCCCCCTGAGAATCCTGCAGTGTTAAGAACTGTACCATCTAAGGACACTCTGGCACCAGAAAAAAATGGTGACCATGATATAGTTCTAGGGTCAACTATGGATCAAACTGCAGAGATGGCCAATAAGGCTATTATTCCAGAGGGGGAGGTTATAGATGAGTTGTTGATGTCTCAGGAGAACATAATAAGTTGTGATGTTCCTGGAATTATTTCAATTGATAGACCATCTGAATTCTCTTTGGAAGTTATATGGGAAACCTTGGTTGTGTTAAATAAAAATGTTACATTACAATTAAAACCTATAGTGAAAAATATAGAAATATTGGAAACCAAGATTAATAGAGTAATACTTAAGGATAAAGTGAGAGATCAGAAAATTGAGAAAAATGTTCAGGATTTAAAAAAAAAAATCCCTTCAAAATGAATTAATAATAAAAGAGAACTAATTTTTGACTAGAAAATGGAAAACTTAGAAAATCAATTATGAAGCAAAAATTTAAGATTGATTTATTTTTTCCTAAGTCTCCAACTTTATCAGCAAAAGAAATGTGGAACAAATTTGCTTTAGAATTTCTTAAGATTCCACAACAAGCACTTCCTCCCTTAACTCAGATATATTATGTTACAGCTTGGAAAATTGATTCCGAGAAGGAACAGGAATATCAGTCTATAATTAATAACAATTAATATTCTACCCACTTTAACTCCCTGCTCCTTGTCCCAATGACCCTATATTTTTCCCCAAAATTTAATCCTCCCCCTGTTCTCCTGCTCTATCCATGATTAGGATTCTTCAATTAGTTTCAAAATAATAGAATATTCCTTTGTTCAATTTACGTCCTGTGGCTTCTACCAGCTCTATTATTGAATATTATGCTCTAAAGTTGTTGTATTAGTTCATAAATGATTTTAGTTTCTTCCGAAATCATTTTATTTGTATGTAAAACATTATATTATTTTATGGTTTACTATCTGTACTGCCGGTTATCGTATATACCTGTTATCTGTAAAGCCTGTTGCTAATTTTTGTTAATTGTAAACCGCGGTGATGTATCTTTTTATGTACTGCGGTATATAAAAACCTCTAAATAAATAAATAAATAAATAAATATAATACCATTGAATATTACTGAAATTCTGGAATCCACTAATGAAGAGATGGCTCAACCAGCCACTATGATAATTTCCTTTCTTTGAAAATCAGATAAAGAATGGGTTCAGAAGCTGTTCTTTAGGAACATAAAAGAAAAAATTTGCCAATTAGATGTTAGAATGTTTCCAGATGTTACAAAAGAAACACAAAGGAGAAGGAAAGAATTTCTAAATTTAAAACCGAAATTACTTCAAACGGGTGCACTTTTTAAACTAAAATTCCCATGCAAATGTTGTATCACATTTAAGAAAGTAAGGTATTACTTTTTCCAACCGTCTCAATTGGTGAAATTTATTGCTAGTAAACAGACTGAGTTAAATTTAGAGACAGAATAACAACTCTGTAATATAACGTAACCTCTCAGTATACTGAGGATGCAACCCTAGTGTGATCGTTTGTTACTTCTTGAATCTTATTGTAATGTAGATGCCTTAACAATTATTTCTGGTCTGTAATCCCCCATTATTGAGGACTTAGAAATATTTGGTTTTTGCATTAGATTTTCCTCATATACCAGTAGTATGATAGTACTCATGATTGTTATGCAAACCATATATGTACTCCAAAATATGTTTGATGTATTTTGAAGAAAATTATGAGAAATAAAATAATTAGAAAATCTATATAACAATGCAGTTGTCTCATTCTCTCTTTACAACATTATATTTCTTTTGTAGTTCTATTTCACAAATCCATACTCCCAACATGTTTCGCCATTCAATAGGCTTCTTCAGGGGAGCATAATACATTAATCTTCAAAATTTCCTCTACGAAATCACCCAAATATATCCACACTACAAAAAATATTCCAACAACAATTAATCATTATTTCCCACAAATTCTCAAAAAAACAGACTTTCTTTTTGAAAAAGTGCTTTAAATATTCAATCAGCACCAATTTTCTAACCTCAATTTTCACAGTATATTACTTTTTCCACATCAAGACAAACCAAATGTGTCTCCACAGTTCCACCTTTGTCTCATTTATAATCTGAAAAATCACAGAAAAGCCACCTAAGTCCCAGAAAAACAACCCCTAAAAATGCCCATGAAGATCTATGTATTATGCTCCCCTGAAGAAGCCTATTGAATGGCGAAACATGTTGGGAGTATGGGTTTGTGAAATGGAACTACAAAAGAAATATAATGTTGTAAAGAGGGAGTGAGACAACTGCATTGTTATATAGATTTTCTAAAAGAAAAATTTTCTAAAAGAAAAATGACTGTGTGTGAATGAGTTTTTATGGTGAACATTTGTTACTCACTCTATGCATCGGAAGATGAATAGTAATTGAATGTTTTTTGAAGTTTTTTGATAAAATGTTTTGTATACAATAATAAAATCTTTTCTAATGAATTTATATATCACTATATATGATATGTTGTGTTAGAGTGTGTGATATATTTTTTATATAATTGCCATTCTTTGGATCTAACTATAAAAAAGCAACACTGCAAATATTACACCAAGTGCGCTTCCACCAGCCCAGGGCATAGGTACTGCTGCTCTGTGTCAGGTGACCTCTCAGTTGTCATGGCGGAGCGATGCACACCTGCTAAGAACCGCAGCACCAGTTCAGCATGGCCGCATTCTGGGCTTCCACAGTGTCCTTCACTAATTCTCCAATCCTGTTTAAATAGGGACACACCTGGATAATTATTTGTTTTCTTTTGTGATCAGTTCCACCATTTTGCTGAGTCATTTGAAATACATTTGTTCCTCTATGTATATATCACAGATGTTACAGTGCTCTTAGCACTGGGTTTTCTCAGGACAGAGGTACATCTTGTCTACCATACTCGGTTAGAGTCTGGCAAATTATAAAGAGAGAAAAAATGTATTTTTGCAAGATGTACAGTTAGTATCATGCACTTACTGTTTTGCTCTGACCTGGATTAGAATTTAGATTTAATGATCCACCTTTCCAAATTCAAGCTCAAGCTGAGTTACAGTTGGATACAATAGGTGCACAGTGTGGGTTGTATCTCTGGTGTATTATTTTTGGATAAGTTATATAGATCTGCTGGATTAAGGGAGGAACTCAGCGCTGATTTTCTGCTGAGTCATGGTGACCTGGCAGCCTTTTTGAGCTGTGGCACATTGCTTCCTTTTTCCCCACTGCAGCTGGCTTGGAAGGTGGAGGCCACAACTGGCCCCAGTCTGGTACCGTTTCATTTTTTTCTTAGAAAATCACCATTAGAGGAACCGTAGAGGAATAAGTCTTCCCAGCTGCTATTTGATATTAAGTTTTGTATGCTGATTTTAAATGAAGTATAAGTTATTTTACAATTATAGACCAACGTCCATGAGCAGAGATTAACCCAAAGTGGTTTACCACAAGCAAAAGAACACAATAAATAAGAAATACACATTAACAGAGCAATACACAAAAACACAGTACATCAAGAAAATACAGATACCTCAAATGATCATGATGGTAGTATTTTATAATTTGGTGCTTTTGATGTGTATGGTGGAGGTCAAATACAATTTTGGGAGGTGCAAACAATATACAAAGGCCCTTTTGTTGCTCCACTTAGGTATAGTGTTTCGCTGACTTAGCCATGCTTCTGAGGACTATTCATCCTTAGCGTGCTGATGTCATCAAGGTGAGCGACATCATACACTTGCCTACCCTCTGATACAGGATCATCACTGGGTCTCCGCCCCCTCATTTAAATTCAATTTCCCAATGGACTTCTTATATTCCATTTGCGTCACAGGTTTTACATCAGGTGGTAAGATGGCTTGTGAAACTCACTTAACTTAGCATTAGCACTTGTCCGTGTCTAGGGTCAAAGGAAGATAAATATCAGTCATTGACAGGAGAGATGATCATCAAGTGTGATGTAATGCTACATATTAATTCAATATTGCCACTGGTATACAGAGCCTGTACAAGGTGATTCTTGTGGTTACTTTACCCCCTGCACTGATAAGCTTGAGCACTGCAGGGTTACGTTCTATGCTAAATATCATATGATGAATAGTACATAAAAGAATGAATTTAGGGGCTTCATTTGATGCTGTAATTACTGCCCTATACATATATTAATACTACTTAAAAAAAGAAATTAAATAATTATAGGGATTGGAATGTCTGCTTCTTTTGTTGTCTTCAGCCCAGTTGATTTTAATTATGCATTCATTGTTCTGGCATTCAGGGCAAGTGTAGTCAGACATCCACAGCACTATAACAATCAGAGAAGGAAAAACAGCCACTACCAAGCGTAATCATTATGGAATGCCTCTTTCTGATGATTAAACATCATCATATTCATCTACTTCTTGCTTTGATGTTTTAAAACTAACAATTCTTCATGAGTACTAACTTTCCTTCGCATGATATTCTCAATTTCATGTCTTCGTGTGAGACAAAAGATGCATTTTTTTCACAGCCATGAAAAATTACTACAGTCAAAAGGGCATCTTTCAGAAAATGAAAAGCAAATCCAAATGAGGAAAATAGGAAAGAGCCTAGGCACTGGCAAGTTAGATGTAAAACATTAAGCAGGCAGGCCACGACAGAACTGAAAAGAAACTTGCCATAGAGGCAAAACCTAAAAATGAAATCTTTTTTCAAGTACATTCAAAGCAAGAAACCTGTGAGGGAAGCAGCAGGACTGCTAGATGTCCAGGCCATAGCAGAAAAAAGCAAATTAAGTCTGTGCTTTGATTTTAGTGAGGTGCGGCACCCCACGGCCGACCACACTCACCCCACAGGCGGGCCCAGGTTGCTGCCGCCGCTCCATGGTCTCAAGGCCCTCTCCTCTTCGGCGCAGCACGCCGTGCAGCCAGCCGTGTCTGACTCTAGACGCACGCGAGCGGCTCCTCCCACTCCTTAAATGAGCAGCGCCGGAAAGACCTTCTGCGGAACCCGGAAGCTAGGGCCCCGCTGGTCCTATATAAGGCACTCACTGCTGGCCTATCGATGCCTCAGCAACAGGTCTCACTCTTCGGAGTCTCTAGTTGCTCTTCGGTTCCAGCCTCCGTGTCTTCGTGCCTACCTCCGTGTCTTCCAGCTCCATCTTCATGTGGTCCTGCTTCCTCCGACCCTCGGCTTGCTTCTCTGGTACTGACTCAGCTCATTTTTGGATTCCGCTTTCACCTGCTGCCTGCCCTGTCCACCTGCCTGTTCATCGTTCTGCTGACCGCAGCCTGTCTCAAACTCTGGCCTGTCCTAGGATTCCGCTCTTGCCACCAACCCTGACCACCGGACTGTCTGACCTGCCTATGCCTCTCACCTCCAGACCAACTCGCAGGAGACCCGCTCCTAAGTCCTGCCGGCCCTGGCACCCAAGGGTTCAACCTGCGGGGAACAAGGATCCCGTTGGGTCTCCACCACCTACATCCGCCTACTGACATCGAGGGCATATAGGGCGCCCCCCACAGGCAGCACCAACCTCATCTCAGCCAAGGGTCCACATCTCGACGCAACAGAGGATACTGGGGACATATCCATACTGGAAAATTTTTTTGATGGTGATAATTCAGAGGAACTGAAGCCAAGCACTGTGAGCATCAAAGATGCAATGGATCAAATTGACAAATTAAAGTGTAGCAAATCACCAGGACCTGATGATATTCACCCGACAGTTCTGAAAGAACTCAAACATGAAATTGCTGACCTGTTATTAATAATCTGTATCCAATTATTAAAAACGACCACAATATCTGAATGCTGGAGGGTATCCACTAGCCGATGTAATGCCAATTTTTAAAAAGAACTCCAAGGTGATCTGGGAAAATATAGACCATGGAACCTGATTTTTGTTGCTGGGCAAAATGGTTTGGTGCTTGCAGGGGCAGTTCAAGACAATCTGCTGCCTGAGGAGAGGGATGAGACGGTGCCCCCCCCCCCCCCCAAAAAAAAAAAACAACAACAATTGCACAGCACAGGTTCAATAACTGGAGTGGGCCAGGGGAAGGGTCCCCTTTAGAGTCTGGCCTTTTCAGCCATTTGATACACTGGGGAAGGCAGGGTCAGGATTCTCAGAGGAGTGGCACATAGAGTTATCAGTGATAATATTTCTAGGGAGCTGGCAATCCTACCACCCTCCTGAGAATCCTACCACCTGCCCCCCACAGTTTCCCAAATCCCCAGCATCTGCCCCATGGGGATTAGGGTGAATGGTGGGAGTCTGTGTGTGGCGCACTCTCTCAGGGATGCGAGACAAGCCTTGCAACCTTGTGCCACCCCCCTTCCCCCCAGGTCACCACACACACACAATTAAAAGTTATGCATTTATTTTAAAATATCTTAACAACCAATTCCCCTAGCCCAACCTAAAAAAGGAGATTATGCATAACAAAGGGCATTCAAAGTACAGTCTTCTGAGATAAAAATATCACTTACAACAACATGTATATTACATTTACAAGTACTGCTGTGCCCAACCATAAAACCCTGCAGAAAAACACTTGGAACCCTTATGGCATTAGTCCTACTGTAAAGCACACTGGGTGATGGCTAGGCCCTCAGAAAGCCATGAGTAAACATATTCAACATGTGCATCTCACCAGAGAGAAGGGGACAAATGAGGTTATGAGATATGTCTTGAATGTAAACCTTGGTGGGAAATCTCTGTCATATGTTTATTGGCTGTCATAAATTGGGATCTTTTTGGCTCAAATCTTTGCTTTCCTGGAAAGAACTTTGAAATGCTTTGCAGAGTGATGTCATGTTTTGATGTTACTACATCTATTCCCACCTTCTTGTATGCTTCCTTCTGGGGTGGGTGTCAAAAATTCCTTTGTATGTATTTATTGCTGGCAAAGTAGTTGGTTCTCTTAAACTGGAAGGGGGTCGACTTGCCTATTTTTCAACAATGTCTAAGATGGAATAGTATCACATTGCTACATTGGAGTTGCTGAGGAAGGAAGATTTTCACAAATAGAAGAAACAAGCACTCAATTATCATTATCTTTGCTTATGGGAAGAGACTCAAAAATTCTTGCATGATTTTGACTGAGGATGTCCAAGTGTGTGGGAGCCTTTATTGGTGTGAATGTGATGTGTGAGTGTGGGAAATGTATTCTCTGAAATCCAGACGGGAAGAGTGTATAGGTTAATTGTACAAGCATATTTGTTGTATTACTGTCAAGGTTTGATTTTGTTCTTCTGCTTGTTCATGTGTAACTGACTTGATAAATAAACATTAAAAAAAAAAAAGAAAGCCATGAGTAAATGGAATTAAAATATAGTAAACCTTCCATACCAAAACAGCACTAACTGCCAGCACTCCAAACAGTAACAATCCTACCTAAGAAAAGGTAACAATGCAAATATGCACCAGGCCTTAAAACACCAATACACCTCCTTTTAGGTAAACAGAACAAGCCAGGTTGCTATAACTATCTACACAGAATTAAACACTAGCAGAATATCTTATCTCAGTCAGAAATGCAGAACACAGATAGAACCTCACCAAATAAGAATAAAAGGATCAAAAACTCAGGTCTGGATTTAAAATTCTGGCACCCATAAGCAGATAACTCAGGGTAGGGGAACTTTTCTCTGGAAATGAGAGAGCAGCGAGAAGACTCCCAGTTTTTGAGCCCCCTTCAAAATTTGACACCCAAGGCACATGCCTATGTTACCTATGCCTAAATCTGGCTATACATAGTAAGATGCAGACAAATACTGAACTGGAAACCACTACAAGCCAGATTCATATGCAGTAGAATAATGCAAAAACAGAAACATCATTATTCCTCATAAAACAAAATCAAGGAATATAAATCAATCTTAAATGGTAAACCATAATAATAAAAAGAATATTTCAAACCAGATGACAAACAGAATATCTAATAATTAATAAGAATATGAAAACCTTTAAACATTTCCCAAAAATCAATTTCATATTTCAAAACAGCAAATGTATCACACACATATCTTTTAACCCTATCTTCTCACTCCCCTCTTACCACCTTTCATTACCTCTCACGCAATTATTCACCCCTCTCCTTTCCACTAACCCTCCTTTCCTCTCACTTTTTCTGTCACTCTCCTCAATTCCTCTCCCCCCTCCCAGTCAATCCTCCCAGTCACTCTCGTTGCCTCCCCCACTCGCTTCCTTTTCCTCATTCTCACTCCTTTCCCTTTCCCACTCAACACTTCTCTTCCCCATCACTCACCCTCACCCCTCTCCTCCCAGTCACCTTGCCTCAACCCACCATCTTTCTCTCCCTCATTTTCACCCTCTTCCTCTCCCTCATTCACACCCTTCCTTTCCCTCACTCTCACCCTCTTCCAACCCATTCACTCACCTCTTCACTCCCCTCTTCACCTCTTCCCTTCCCTCTGTCATATACACCCTTACTCCCACTCACCCCTTCCCACTCATTCACCCCTCCCTTTTCCCTTCCCTCATTCTCACCCCTTTCCCTTCTCACACAGACCTTCACTCCCATTCACCCATTCTCTTCCCTCTGTCACTCACCCTCACTCCTCTCCCCCTCCCACTCCCCTCCACTTACCCCTTCCCTCAGTCACTCACCTTCACTTACCCTCTCCCCATCACTTACCTCTACTCATCCCTCCCCTCCTCTGTCATTTTCCTCTATTCCCCCTCCTTCAGTCACTCACATCCACTAACCCCCCCCCCCCTTCTCTTTACTCTCATCCCCGCACTTTCTTGCCATCCCCCTTTCCATCTGGCTGTCGGGAACCCCGCCAGCATATCCTCAGAGAGTGCTGCTCCATGGGGTCTTGGTGGGGGTTCGAAGCCCCATCAGTGCATCATTATAGAGCGCCATCGTGTGGAGTCTCATCTCGCTGACGGGAATTGGGAACCTCACCAGAGCGCCTTCAGAGAGTGTCACCATACAGGGATTTATTTCACTGGCGAGGGGTGAGAACCCTGCCAGCACATCATCAGATGCTGGTGCAGCACAGGTCTTCTTGCTGGCCAGGGTGAGTATTTTGGTGGGCTACTTTATGCCATCTCCAAACTTTTGCTGCCTGAGGTGACTGCCTCACCCTGCTTCATTATAGAACCCTACCTGAGTGCTTGACCTTCAGAAAGCCATAAGTAAACTGAACTACAATGACAATATACTAAATCTCCCATACCAAAACAACACTAACTGCCAGTATTCAAACAGTAAAAATCCTACCCGTGAAAATGCAACACTGCAAATATTACTCCAGGCCTTAAAACACCAATGTATGTCCTATTAGGAAAACAGAACAAGTCAGGCTGTAGATCCCTACACAGAAACTACACAGTAGCAGAATATCTCACCCTGGTCACACATGCAGTGCACAGACAGACCCTCACAAAATACAGAATTAAGAGATCATAAATTACAAATAGAAATGTGTAGACAAAAACTGAATCAGAAACCGCAATAAGCCAGACTCTGCAGTGCAACAATGATAAACAGAAATCACCATTCCTCATAAATCAGAGCAAGGGCTAGGAGAGTAGAGCGCTTGGTTGGCTAGCCCAGAATCCTGAACCGAGGACACATACACAGAGATAGAAAGGGGAGAAAAGTTCAGGGAACAAAACCAGAATGAGCACAGATGTATTTTGGACCAGTTATTTCTGATTGATTGGACTTTATTTATTCCAAGAAATCACAGTAACTTTATTTTTTAACACCCAAACTGCGTCCTGTCTGGTTCATGCAACACCATTAGAAAGACCGCACAGTAACACGTAGGAGGAAGAAAAATTCCACTCACCACCTGGGTCTTGAAGGTCATCCTTCCCCCCAACACAAAAGAATCCATGCCTTGGGACAAGACGATTGGGGAAAAGGGACAGTTGGAATTAGCCACAAGTTATATAAATTCTTTTTTGGCCCCTTTGGAATACAGCCCATCCACTAAAAAGAGGTTACATTAATAAGAATCAAAAAAAATTCACACTCTCCATACCTGGGAATTTTTAGAACATAAGATTTGCATTCACCCTGAGATTGTTCTGGACAGGGGCGGATTGGCCTATTGGGGGATCGGGCATCCCCCGGTGGGCCGGTCGTGCTAGTCACGTGGTCTGCCGAGTGCGGCCGTGACAGAGCTGTGCTCGGCAGACCACGTGGTATCTCCTGGGCCGGCCTGAGCGCCGAATCCCTGGGCCAGTCTTCATCGGGAATCCGCCGCTGGTTCTGGATATATGACAGTGTGTGTGTGTGTGTGTGTGTGTGTATATATATATACAAACATAGAAATGATGGCAGAAAAAGACCAATCGGCCCATCCACTCTGCCCAGCAAGCTCCCACACTTATTTTCCCATACTTATCTGTTTCATTATTTTCCCATACTTATCTGTTTCATCAAACACCAAGTTCAGGGCCCTTGTTGCTAACTGATTCAAATTTCCTGCCATCCCTGTCATTGAGGCAGAGAGTAATGTTGGAGTTGCATCAAAGGTGAGCATAAGGCTTAATGGTTAAGGGTAGTAATCACCGCATCAAGCAAGTTACTCCGATGCTTGGTTACCCAGACTGCACAAATCAATGCCTTGTTGGATGTTGTCCACATTTCCCCCTGCCGTAGAAGCAGAGAGAAACTCTGTGTATGCATTCAAAGTGATGTATCAGGCTTAATTGGTTTAGGATAATAACCACCATAATAAGCAAGCTACCCCCACGCTTATTTGTTTACCCAGATTGTGACGTTCAGTCCTTGCTGGTTGTTTTCTGAATGCAAATCCTCTTTTCCCCATTTCCCCTTTCCGTTGAAGCAGAGAGCAATGTTGGAGTTGCATTAACCGTGCAAAAGCTTATTGAGTAAGGGTAGTAATCATATATATATATGAGAAAGTGTGTGTGTGTGTGTGTATATATATATATATATATATATATGAGTGTGTGTGTATATATATATATACATATATATATATATATATATATATATAACAACCACAAACACTCATTGCAGTGTGGAATAAAGCACAATTTTGTTCTCACTAATATTTCCTTTATTTAATTTTTATACCAACAATTGTAACAAATTCAGACTATCATAAAATGACACATTTCATCTCTACCTCACTAAAATCACCATCCATTCATACTCAACCACACCATTCTCACTTTGTGCAATATTTGCAAAATAGGGATTACATAATATTTACTTTAAATATTATAATAATAATAAACATTTATGTAATTTTGTACAACTTGATATAACTCAACTTTATATTAGCATATTTTAATAAAAATACATGGTACCAATATTTCCATTGAACAACTCTAAATAATCACAAAGTGCTTGACACCGATGTTATTATTATCAGTTCTTATCTATCCCAACCAGGCCCTCATTTCACCTTCTGGCTTCTTCAGGGGAATATATATGCTGTTGAATCAGTGATCTATCTCTCACAACACTCCTATATAAACTTTGCCATTCCAATAAGGGCACTCATGATCTTCATTGCATCTGCAACTATATATTGTATCTGTATCTTGTTTATCTGTGTCTATTTCCATGAACCGCTGTCATCACTATCCACGAAATCCAACTTTTATGTAATTATATCTCGCAGTTCTCATCCTTTAAAAAATGTTTCAGAACCGTTGGAACCTCCCTGTTGTATTTAAAGACCTGGTATCTAACCAACACGGCTTTTCCTTTTTAGTTGGCAATTCTTGCCATTTCAGTAGCGCTAAACGAGCTTCACATACAAATTCCACCGGTGACCGTTACTCCTGCGATATGAAAATCGCTGCTGCTGCTGATGAGGCCTATCCACCGTCAGAGGAGCACATGGGCAGACAGGCACTGATGGCAAGCAACAGCGTATGGTGGCCGAGGAAGATTTTATGCAGCACAGCAGCCTTGAATGCTGAAGGGAGTGAAGTACTCAACTGGCAACAATCAAAAAGAAGAGGTACCTGGAGGGGGAGGAATGAGTGCGCAGGGAGGGGGAATGAGTTTGAGGGGGCAGACGTGCTGGGGGGGGATGAGAGTATGGGAGCCAGACATAAGAACATGCCATACTGGGTCAGACAAAGGGTCCACCAAGCCTAACATCCTGTTTCCAACGGTGATCAATCCAGGCTATACCTAGCAAGTATCCAAAAACTAAGTCTATCCCATGCTACTGATGCTAGTAATAAGTGGCTATTTTCTAAGTCAACTTGATTAATAGCGGGTAATGGACTTCTCCAAGAACTTATCCAAACCTTTTTTAAACCCAGCTACACTAACTGCACTAACCACATCCCCTGGCAACAAATTCCAGAGTCTTTGTGCGTTGAGTGTAAAAGAACTTTCTCCAATTAGTTTTAAATGTGCTACATGCTAACTTCATAGAGTGCCCCCTAGTCCTTCTATTATTCGAAAGAGTAAATAACTGATTCGCATTTACATGTTCTAGACCTCTCATGATTTTTAAACACCTCTATCATATCCCCCCTCAGTCGTCTCTTCTCCAAGCTGAACAGTCCTAACCTCTTTAGACTTTCCTCATAAGGGAGCTGTTCCATCCCCTTTATCATTTTGGTCGCCCTTCTCTGTACCTTCTCCATCGCAACTCTATATTTTTTGAGATGCGGCAACCAGAATTGTACACAGTACTCAAGGTGCGGTCTCATCATGCAGTGATAGAGAAGCACTATGACACATTTTCCATTTTATTCACCATTCCCTTTCTAATAATTCCTAACATTCTGTTTGCTTTTTTGACTGCCGCAGCACACTGAGCTGACGATTTCAATGTATTATCCACTATGACGCCTAGATCTCTTTCCTGAGTGGTAGCTCCTAATATGGAACCTTACATCGTGTAACTATAGCATGGGTTATTTTTCCATATATGCATCACCTTGTACTTATCCACATTAAATTTCATCTGCCATTTGGATGCCCAATTTTCCAGTCTCACAAGGTCCTTCTGCAATTTATCACAATTCACTTGTGATTTAACTACTTCGAATAATTTTGCATCATCTGCAAATTTGATTACCTCACGCGTCGGATTCCTTTCCAGATCATTTATAAATATATTGCAAAGCATGGGTCCCAGTACAGATCCCTGAGGCACTCCACTGCCCACCCCTCTCCACTGAGAAAACTGTCCATTTAATCCTACTCTCTGTTTCTTGTCTTTTAACTAGTTTATAATCCATGAAAGGACATCGCCACCTATCCCATGACTTTTTACTTTTCCCAGAAGCCTCTCACGAGGAACTTTGTCATATGCCTTCTGAAAATCCAAATACACTACATCTTCCGGTTCACTTTTATCTACATGTTTATTAACCCCTTCAAAAAAGTGAAGCAGGAGGTGGAGGACTGCAAGATGGCCACCGAGTGAGAAATGCTGTCTGAGGGCTCCCGATTCGTTTACCTTTTTCCTTTGTTTCTTCATACCAAAATGCCGCATATCAAAAGGAAGGCAAGACTAAGAGGGATTACTTCTAGTTCTCCCTCTTTGGAATCATCTCAGCCTTGTATTGAGGGCTTTCTCACAGCAAATCCGACAACTACGCTGGGAGTATTGGTCACAGCGGGGCCGGTGGGGGAGTGAACACCGTCCCCTTTGACCCCTGACATCACATTGAGCCCCGGCGCTCCGAACAAGCCTACCTCACCATACCATGAGAATATGGTCAACCCGCTGACTGCAACAACCTCCCCTAAGATGTATCGGGGAGATACGGGAGCAGAATTGCAGGGAGATGATACAGCAAGGATCCTGGGGATTCAAGTCACCGATGAGGCTGTGCCCAGGAGGGGTAAAGAAGGTATGGGCCAAGACCTCCTCGGAACGGTGGGCCCCATGGAAGTTTTTCCACCAGTGAAAGGTATGGAGATTGGTGTAGGCACAACTTTGGGTGCAGGTGGGGCCCAGCCAAACGTTCTGGATCTTGGAATTAATTTACAGTGTCCTACAATAATGACCCTTGATAGAATATGGACTGTTTTATAATCTATAGAGTCCTCTATTGTTTCTTTATCTCAAGTTACTCTCTACACAAAGAATCAGGTATTAGCAAATGCAAATTTGATTTTTACTTTTAACCTTAAAGTAGATGCTATGGAGCTGTGTTTATCTGCTACTGAAAAAATACAATAAAACCTGGTTCAAACTGAGCTAATTAATAATAAAAACCTGGAAAATATAGAAAATATTTTGAGATCTCAATCTAAGAATGCTCAATTTTCCAGTAATAAATTTGATTTCTCTATTGGATCTCTTCAAAACATATGTTTCCCAGGTGTTAAAGATACCAAAAACAGCAATGCCAATAATTACGAAAGCTTACTATTTACCCCAAGCTGCTGAGAGTGGTGAGGATGCATCAAGGCAATTATCTTCACTGGATGTTTCTGAGATCCTCGAAATGTCTCAAGAAACTGAGATTATAAGAAAAAGAGCACTTTTGGTCTCCTTCGCTTTTCTTATGAACCGGAATAATATCTTCAGGCTTTTTCGTAACAGACAGTCTTTATTCTATGGACATAAGATCTGGATTTACTAAAATTACCCAAACTCAGAGAAAAAATATTCTATCCATGCATCCGGATGTTCCAAAGAGGGGCACAATTTACTCTTCGATATCCATGCAAGCGTTTTGTAAAGTAGCAAAATGTGAATTATGTCTTTTTTGAGCCCTTGCAACTCAAAGCGTTTTTGGATACACACACCTAAAGGCTCCTTAGGCTGGTTCGGTATAAGGGTGTGTGTGTCGTGAATCTCACTCAGTGTTCCTGTGATTTTCTGCAAAATTTTTGTTTCCTGATTGATATTCACTCTTATTACTGAGTCCTCCCTTTTTCCTTTATTTTTGGGGCATGTGTACCTCGTAGCAGTATATTATACTGTATTGCCTTAATCGTATTACCTGTTGTTGCACTGATATTTCTGTACAAGATGTTCTCTTGTGTTAACTTGAAAATGTTTGAAAATTAAAAATTAAAAACAAAAAAGTGAAGCAGACTTGAGAGGCAAGACTTGCCTTGGGTAAAGCCATGCTGACTTTGTTCCATTAAACCATGTCTTTCTATATGTTCTGTGATTTTGATGTTTAGAACACTTTCCACTATTTTTCCTGGCACTGGTCTGTAGTGTCCCGGATCGCCCCTGGAGCCCTTTTTAAATATTGGGTTTCATTAGCCACCTCCAGTTTTCAGGTACAATGGATGATTGGGGGAGGGGGATGAGTGTGTGGGGACCAGACATGTGCTGGGGGGGATGAGTGTGAGGGGCCATTTTTTTTTTCACTTTGAAGGAGCTACAGAGTTCAGTGGCTGAGACTGGAGTGGCGGTGCACCAGTTAACCATACAACATCCTGTATGGGAGGGTGGCTAGATAGAAGCCATTACTGAATCATGAATTGTGAGTTTAACAATTTACTTTTAGCGCATTCTATCTGGAACAATCTGTGTAAATTAATGTAATCCACAGAAATCTGATGGACATTTTAGGGAGTTAAATACTATTACAAGCCACTGTGTTTCCTCCATTATACTCACAAAAGTATTTTTAAGGGTTTTCTGTGTATAAATGCCTTCTAATAAAAGTAGTTTTAATTCATGTGTTTTGGGCTTGGTTTTTTTTGGAAAATAGTGCTTGTTCTTTCATGAAAACCTGCCAACCCTGGGTCTCACTCTCTTGCACTCTCCTACAGCACTCTAGCCAGAGGAGGTCTCACTCGCTTGCATTTGTCAGTTTCCAGATATGCTCGGTAAGAGGGAGCCTGAAGGAAATTTAGAAGGGGATGAGGGAGCGATCATTGCCGGTGGAGCCCAAATTTGGGGAGGCCATGGCTTTTGAAAGCTGAGTACAAATTTGTGCACTAAAAGCTAGTATAATGCCAATAATATCAGGATTTCTTGTGCCACTATACTTTTCAGTGTGCACAGGTTTCAGGACTTATGCCCACAGCTTAGCGGAACAGTGCCTTTGCACCTCCCCCCCCCCCCCCCCCCCTTTCCAATGCCTTTATTAGGAATGATTCAGAAAGGAAGAGAAATAAAATGGAGACCACCATAATACATCTGTATCAATCCATGGTGTGACCACACCTTGAGTACTGTGTGCAGCTCAAGAAAGTTAAAGCAGAACCAGAAAAGGTGCAGAAGGAGATGAAATGGTTCCCTTATGAAGAAAGGCTGAACAGGTTAGACAGTGCTCTTCAGCTTGGAGAAGAGACAACTGGGAAGGGATATGACAGTGTTTTATAAAATCATGAATGGGCTGAAACAGGTAAACATGAGATGGTTATTTAACCTTTCAAATAGTACTAGGACTAAGGGACAAATCGGAGAAAGTATTTTTTCACTCAACGCACGCTCATCCTGTGGATTTTGTTGCCAGGCAGCTAACATATCAAGGATTAAAAGAGGTTTAGACAAGTTCCTAGAGCAAAAATCCAAAAATCATTATTAGCCAGATAAACTTGGGAAAGCCATTGCTTATTTCTGGGAGTTAGCAACAAGAAATGGTCTTTGGAATCTGCCAAGTACTTGTGATCCAAGTTGGCCACTATAAGAGATATGATGCTGGGCTCAATGGACCTTTGGTTTGACTCAGCATGGCACATCTTATTATCTTAATGGTAACTTACTCTCAATCCTATTCTTGGCTTGTGTGGGATGCATTTGACAATCTATCAGTTCTGTGGTGGTCTGAGCAGTATATATTTTTCTGTAACTGGACAAAGAGGTGAAATAAAGACAAATATATATGCCATATTTGTTCTCCTTTTTTTCCCAAAAGTATTATTTTATCAATACTCTTGTTTTAGGCTGAAAGCAGTTGCCTGTGAAATCATTTTTCCTTTGTTCAGCCAGCCTGTCATCCCAAAATCAATGGGCCAATCATCACCACATCAGTGTGTTTTTAGGTGTCTCCCTTTCACACTCATGTACATATGGCAAGATTAAAGAGAAGCCCAGTGATAAATCAAGTCAGGTACAAAAACTGACATAGCATTTCTTCCTCTCCTATGCTGTTACGATTGGGCAGTCGTCAGGTGTAGTGAACACCACCTGCAGGACTGACTCCAGGTGGAGAGAAACAGGGGTTGCAGGAGAGCCTCTGATAATGGCTGGAGAGGAATCTGGTGCAAGCAGGAGTGTGTAGAGCTGGGTGCTGGCTGGAACCTGTGGAGCTAGGATCCGGCTGGAGGGAATCTGGTGCAGGCTGGAGGAATCTCTGATACAAGGTGCATGAAGGTAAGGGTGAGCTTTGATATACTGGAACAGCATGGGGGTATGTGCGGAAGTGAATGCAGGTAAATGTGGTCAGAACACTGGAGTCGAGTGCAGGTAAGGGTGGACTCAGGATAGCGTGCAGGTAAGTGTGAGACTGACTGTAGGTATGTGTGAGCTGGACTGAGGGGACCAAGACCGTAAGACAGACAATGACTGGACTAGACAAAACCAAGACAAGACTTACACTGAACAGAAAACACAAATGCCCGAAGGCAGTAAGGCAAGGAACCAAGACAGGGAGCCCGAAGGCGGCAAGGCAAGGAGTCAAGACAGGGAGCCCGAAGACAGCAAGGCAAGGAGTCAAGACAGGGAGCCCGAAGGCAGCAAGGCAAGGAGTCAAGACAGGGAGCCCGAAGGCAGCAAGGGAAGACAGAATGCCTGAAGGCAACACAGAGGAACGCAGGAGGCTAGAGCAGGGAGACCAATCGAGCTCGATGCCGAAGCACTGAGGCATTGGCTAGGTAGGGTTATATAGGAAGTCCAGGTCATGGAGCAGATAGGTAAAACAGAGTGGGCCAGCCAAGAGAGCGTACTCGTGAGGGTCCTCTGGTGGTGAGGCGGCTGCACAGCAGCCACAGTCGTAACATATGCTCCTCCTGATAACCAGTTTCCTTTTGATAGAAGACCAGTAATGAATTTTTAAGAACTTTCTGACTGACATTAAAATTCATGATCACAATTTTTCAGACAAGCAGCACTTGTGTGTACACTTACTGTGTGTATGAATGAGATAATCTATGAGACAATAAAAAAATATTAATGTATTTAAACAAAATATTACTATAACTTGTTCTAGTGAAAACACAAGATTAAGGTTACATTCTTCCATAATATCCTGTTTTTAGATATGTCACAACTTTTCTTCCTTATTTCATAAAACAGAAGTCATATAACGCTTTCTCAGATGATCTCTGGCATATGACCCAATGCCTTGATGTTTAGAACTTCTTTGGTTTCCTGAAGTTTCATTGTTGATAAACAATATCATTAGCGATGGGAAAACTTAAGCAAACAAAATGTTTTGTGCTCAAATTTTGTTGATTTTTATTTCTAAAACTAATATTGACAAAATAGCTATATACTTAATCAATGAAATAGTTCTCCCAGCTATCTCTGTATCATTCTGCATCCTCTGAATTGTTGGAAGAGCCCCAGAACACCCAAAATTAGCTACAAGCATTAGGAGCTAAGATGGTTTATTATGGTGATGGAGGATATATCGCAAGATATGATAATCACGATAAGCTGAGGGTTATCTTGTTCATTTCTGTCACAGGCTTCTGATTATTTTATTGTCATGGTATCTATTGTTTTCTCTTTGTTGCTTAAGGAAACACTTTTTTTCATTACAAAATTTAAAACAAGAGTTTTGTGAAACCTAAACTGTTTTGCAAAGCATCATGATTTTTTTTATAATGTTCTAGAAATTTCATAAAACATCTCTGAGTTCTTCCATCCTTGATTATTGCATCTGTTATCATCAGATAAGCACTGGCTCAACATAAGTTATTGGAAATGCTTTGTTGTTAAATTATCAGTAGCTGGCTTACGATTGTCCATCACCCACTGATGTGGGTACCCAAGTACAAATAAATAATCAGGGTAGAATAAAATCCACATTAATTGAAGTATTTTAAAAATAGTAATTTACCACCTTTGTAAATGAAAATGAATTAAAAAAAAATTGAAAAAGAGCATTTTCAGTAGCAGGTCCTGTTTTATGGAATTCACTCCCAGACCATCTTCGTCTTACTTCTTCTATTCAACAGTTCAAAAAATCACTTAAAACTTATCTATTTCAGAAAGCATACTCTTTATCTCCTAATTCATAACATCAACATTCATCCATCTATTACAACAGCAGTATCTTCTTCAATTCATACAACACCCATAAGAATTTTTTTTTTTCATTCACTCCGTTTGTAATTTTATTGTTTAAAAGCCGCAGGTCTTGAATGTTTATTGTGTCATTATTTTAATTGCTAGTTTTAATTTGTTTTTATTTGTTAAGTTTACTTATTATGTATGTTTGGCTGTGAACCGTTTTGATTAATTCTTCCGAATTGTAAAAGCGGTATATAAACATTTTTAAATAAATAAATAAATAAATAAATTAAGATGTTCCATAGAATGCCAAATGTTGAGGCAACACTAACTTTCTCTTATGGGAAACCACACTCTGGTTTTGGTCTTGGGTATAGACATAATTTAATTGGTTGGCAGACATGTTGCGATCCTGAGTGGAAGTATCAAACTACTTTCAAATCAAATGAATCAAGAAAATCAACTGAAACATGTTTGAATGTGCAACAACCCTGAACATTTCTTCATCATAAATATTTTCCATTAAGATTAATTATTTGTTATTTATGAAACATTTTAAAATTTGTGATCTTTTTTGTTGGGTTGGCACTCAAATTACAAATAAGTTCTATCTCCATTCCTCACCTCTGACCTCTCCCATGTTCAATGACTAACCAGGACCTGCTGACTGAAATATTAAAGTTCCTGACATAATTAATTGTTTGTTTTTTTAATTCTTTATTTATCATTTTCATATTTACAAAGAAAAACAATTTTATATAGGTAGAATTAACACTATTGGATATAACAGAAACCTCTATTATGATCACAATATAACAAAAAAAAAATAATTATTAACTATATCCAAACTATACCTCCTTAACAAAAATAGAGGAAATAAAAATATTTACCATTCTACCTTTTAACGACTTAAGTATTACACTTGAGGTAAATAAAAGAAGAGGCAAGGGAAAACTAAGTGAGAGAGTTTCAGGAATCTACAACATACGTACGGCATTAACATAGGTTACATACCGGAGCTATTACATTTAATTGCCCTATCTAATCAACCGGGGAAGAAGTAGTAGGCCTACGGGCATTCACAAACTGGCGAAGCTGTTCTACCTGGAAAAATATAAAACAGTCGTCTCCTTTTTTAAGAATACACTTACAGGGATAGCGAAGAGTGAACATATATCCTAGAGAAACAACATCCTGCCTTAGGGACAAAAATTCTCTCCTCCTAATTTGTGTTATCTGTGCTAAGTCAGGATATATTCTTATTGCTTGACCATAAAAAAATAAAGGAAACTTTCTAAAGAAACTACGCATCACATTATTTAGGTCTAGCACAGAAATAAACGCAACTAGCAAAGTATTTCTTTCTATTACACCCGTATCAGAATTCTCTAAGAAGCTGGTTAAATTTAATGGAATGGTTGGTACTGCAGGTGATCCTATACCAGAAAGTTTACTATTCAGGAATCTACAAAAATTAATAGATGGCATATCATCCTCAGAAAAACCTAAACCTTCTCTTAGGAGCCTTTTCAATGTAGTGAAGGGAATTTCTCCAGCAACTTTAGGAAAGTTCAATATTCGAAGGTTTAAATGCCTGATGATATTTTCTAGGATTTCCAAACGTTTGGAGCATGCCATTTGTTCTTTAATATAATTACCGTCACGGTAACAGCTTGAAGAGACTGAATTTTACTTTCAGTCTCTAAAACTTTATTATTTGTCTCTGTGGTTTGCTCCTGAATTCCCAGTATTTTTTGCTGAAAATTATAATTTAGGGAGTCCATTTTAATTTCCAGTCTTTTCATCGAATGTCCTTGACCAGCGACTAAATCCCAAAGTGACTCAAGAGTCACTGCATCCGGTCTAGGTGGTAGTTCTGGGGACTCACCAAATACGCCGGGATATGTTGTTAGTTGACCTCTGTTCCCTGAAGTCTCCTCATTCCTCCTACCGAGGCAAACTTCTGATCCAGAGGTTCCCCGAGGCTCCCACACCAGCAGCTAACTCAGCTTCTGCCCGGGTAAGTTCCTCAGTTCCCGGCGTTGTAACAGAGTCAGTTTCCACCCCCCCAGTCGCTCCGGCCGCGTCATCGACCTGCGACTGGGTAGATACTCTGTCGGGGTCACGCCGCACCGGAGGCGGTCTGATGTCAGGGCTGAGGGATGCCTCGTCCGATAATTAACTGTTTAAAACAATTCATGTTGGACTCTTGGGAAGGATTTATCAAAGGTTTGCTCCCATACAAACATTTTTCCAATGGGAAATCCATTGGGGGCAAAATTGGAGTAATATTTGCATTGAAACAAAACCTTGATAAATCTCCCCCATAGCATATGGTGAAATCCCGCTAGATAAGAGATTATATAGTTAAATACATGAATAAACAAGTAAATAAATACATATTTCTCATTAAAAATATTTTCTCATTCTTCTTTTAAATCACTTGGTATAGTAGACAAGTATACTGAATATTTCTTCTTTTCACTGAGTATTTGGTCAGGAGGTCTTTAGAGTACAATGCCAGATGTTGCCTTGTTTTGCTACAATTCATGTGACAAGAAGGTTGACGTGAGTCACGGCATGTTCTGCTATGTCAAGAAGAACGGGGGCTGTAGGGAAGCGTTCCCACTGTTTCTACCAGTGACTGAACCGTGTGCACACCCAGCTTTTGAACTTTACAGAAAATGCATGTGCATTGGGAAAAAGGAAGTGAAACTGCCAAAATAATAGTATGCATGTTTCAAAATTATGGGGGCATAAAAAGCAACAAACAGATGTCATGTAATATTCAGAACAGTCACAAATAGCTACTGATTGTTCACAACCAATGGAAAAGAATCCCACCGTTTGCTGATGTTTAAATCTTCACTGGAATTTCCAGCTACAAGACTGATAGCTTTGGCAGATTAAAACCTAAAATTGCTAAATAAATCTTTCTGGAACTATCTAATGCAGTGTGTTTAAGCCAAAAGTAATTAAAAATTGCATGAAGCTTTCCAGTTCACAAATCTACTGTAGGTACACCAGTGAGAGGTCAATGTATGCCTTAATTTCCCCAAATGTAATTCAAAATATCACCAAGGAATCAAATTCCAGCCACATCTGGGTATATTCATCATCAATTTTTATTTAAAATCACCTCTAATTTTACAAATAAATGCTCAGGGCAAACTTACATCAATAATTCAGTTTACAATAAAATAAATTAAAACAACTAAAAACATGTTTAAATATACAGAGGCTGATAGTCAAAGCATTTTTAGCGTTAGACAGCTGGATAAGTAGGACTTATCTGGCTATGTAGTGGCTGCTGAATAGCAGGATAAGTTGTGGGCAAGCAGTGCGTGAATCGGAGTGACGCTACTTAGCCGGATAAATTATCCGGCTAAGTAGCAATAAGTTATCCAGCTATGTATGTAGCGATTTTCAGCATTAGGAGGATAATTTATCCAGGTATCTTAGACCTGCTCAGTAGCAGGTCTACACTTAGACAGATAAGACTTATCCTGATAAGAAGTGCTTGCTATGGGGATTTCCAGCAGCATAACTATGCTACTGAATATCCCATCTAAGCTGGATATGTCTATCCAGCTAACTTAGAAAAATGGATATGTTTTCAATATTTAGTCCTAAATTTCTAAACCAGAATTTTAAATCTGCATTTATTACAACCACAGTCAATTTAAGGAAATTGCTAAAAGATCCCTGCTCAAGACTATAATCAAGATAGACCATAGGCCTGTTAAAATAGTCATGTCTAAATGGCTTTTCTAAAACTTGATACATCTTTTATAGATCGAAAATCAGTTACTGTTCTCTATTGGTATTCATGGTCCAAACTAGGACAACAAGGGGCAAACTTGCAAAGAAATCATGAAAAACCTTATACGAGGGTAAGTCAGTAAGTAAGTCACAAACATACATGGGATTAATATTCATGACATTTATTTAAATGCAAAAGATGAATTATTTACTGTGAAATATACAGAATATAGTCACAAACAATTTTTCTGGAAAAACCAACTACTTTTCATCGTAATCGCCGCAAACATTTATACATTTGTCCCAGCGTTTGAAAAGTCCGTCAAAACCTTCTGCATAAAAGTCTTTTGGCTGGCATCGTAACCAGCGCTTCACCTCTTGTTCCACTTCTTCATCGCTGGTGAAATGTTTACCACTGAGATGGCTTTTCAGTTAGCCAAACAAGTGAAAATCGCTGGGTGCCAAATCTGGACTGTATGGTGGATGTTCAAGAACTTCCCAGTGCAGGTTCGCAATTGTCTGACGAGTCTCATTCGAAGTGTGTGGTCTGGCATTATCGTGAAGAATCAGCACTCCTCTTTTTTCCAGATCTGGGCGTTTTCTATGAATAGCTCCTTTAAGCTTTAATAGAGTAGCACAGTAGGAAGCCGAATTAACAGATTCACCACGCTTCTGAAAACTGGTTAAGAGTATCCCATCTCGGTCCCAAAACACAGTCAACATCACCTTTCCTGCAGAAGGCACAAGTTTGAACTTTCTCGGTGTCGGTGATAGTGGATGCTTCCACTGCATGGAATCGCGTTTCGCTTCTGGTTGATAGTGGTGCACCCACAACTCGTCACCAGTAACAATATGTGCCATCATTGATTCACCTTCATTTGCCTAACGGCAGAGATTTTCCAGACAGACACCCATCCGTTTGTTCTTATTGTCTTTGGTCAGCTGTTTGGGAACCCATCTTGCACAGACTTTGCAAAAGTTCAATGCATCGTGCACTAAGGAATATGCTAATCCGTGAGAACACCCAGTTTCTTTGGCAACTTCGTCAATTGTTACCCTCCGCTTAGCGCGAACCATCTCTTCAACCTGCTTCACAGTTGCCTCTGTCGCAATCTCTACAGGTCGACCAGGTCTGGTTTCGTCATTCACGTTGGCACGTCCTTGTGCAAATTTATCGGTCCAGTTATAAATTGCTTTACGCGAGAGACATTTCTCTCCATATACTGGATACATTTCTTTATGAATGTCTTTTGCCACTAAGCCCTTAGCCCATAAAAATCGGACAACAGCACGTTGTTCTTCTACCGTACAATCTGTCAACACAGCAGCCATTTTCCTTGTGTACACAGCCCCTGTGCATGCACAGTTTAAATAACTATTTATGTACATAAGCACTTCTAAGATGCTGCCATTTATGGAATATGACAACATTACAGATATATGTTTTATTACCTTAGTAGAGAGATTTGTGACTTACTTACTGACTTACCCTCGTACAAGAAGTTGCAACTTAGATATAGAGTCTTTAGGTATATGTCAAAAACCTTAGAAGATGGAATTATACTCTAGTGGAAAATCTGTGTTGCTGGTGAAAGGTTGGATGTGTGCACCCAGTTCAAATCACACCTGGCTCTCAGAGAACACAGAAACATAGAAATGACGGCAGAAGAAGACCAAACGGCCTACCCAATCTGCCCAGCAAGCTTTCGCACTTTTTTTTCTCACATACTTATCTGTTTCTCTTGGCTCTTAGTAACCTTTTTTTATTCTATTTCCCTTCCACCCTCACCATTAATGTAGAGAGCAGTGTTGGAACTGCATCTAAGTGAAATAGCTTAATTTAGTTAGGGGTATTAACCACCACAATAAGCAAGCTACACCCATGCTTATCTGTTTATTCAGATTATGTAATTCAGTCCTTGTTGATTGTTGCCAGAGACCGATCTATGTACGCCAGAGTAGCAAACCTGGATGAGTGAGAGGACTTTCATGACATAGACTGGAGTTGGGACTACTGTTCTATAAGGCCTCTTGTTGCTTTGGATGAGCACCTGGAAGGAGAGTGTCACCTTGGTGTGGCAGGAATTAATTCTGTACCTAAGACATCACCTTAATAGCAGGTCCTATCTTCTCGCAGCAAGGATGTCTCAAGGGGCATGTGCCCATCAGGGAAGAGTTAGGACTGCTATTATATTTGGTGGTTCGATCATTAGGAATGTAAATAGTTGATGGCTGGTAGGCATGAGAATCACTTGGTAATTTGCCTGCCTGGCGCAAAGGTAGTGGACCCATTTGTCACCTAGAGAAGATTTTAGAATACTGAGGAGGAGCTGGCTAAAGTAGTATATGAGAGTACTGATGACATAGGAAGGTGTAGGATTCTGAATGCTAAATTAAGGCTTTTAGGTAGGAAGTTGAAATCTAGAATCTCCAGTGTTGCATTCTCATAAATGCTCCCCATTCAACATGCAGGACACCAGAAGCAGGCTGAGCTCCAGATTCTCAATGCATGGTATCGCGGGTCACCTCTGACGTCACTCACAGGAGGGTATTCCAGCGCCGCATTGTCCTCAAGTCTCTCCTTTTTCAGTGATCTCCGCCGCTGGACTCAGCTACCCTTCGCTTTCCAGACCCCACTGTGGTCCTCCAGGCCTCTACAGAGCCTGCCCTCATGCTAGGGAACAGCCTGGCTGCCAGTCCAGCCAAACTCCCAATGAATAAACACAAAAACAGTTTGTGGTAAAAAATGTATCAGTCTTTTACTTTTCTATAGATCCCACTGACAACCGCAGATGGGCCACAAAAACTCCCCTTTCCACAGGGACACACCGTCTGGCTTCTTCAGCCAACAAACCGCCCTGCCTGGGAGTTGCACAACCTGCCCCAACTCCCCTCCGGTTGTGCAGCAGGTTGCGGCTTTCCCACTCCAATAAATAGAAAAATACGGTGTAGCCAAACTAAAGTAAAAACATTCCCCAAAACACATTAAATTCCCCCTTCCTTCAGCAATGTCACTCACTCCGTTTCCATGCTGGATTCTGAGGGCTCCTCTGCTGGGGAATCAATGTCCATCTCCTCCACATTCCCTGAGGAGCTCCACTTTTCAGGCCACACGAACCATTCGGGCACGCCTTCCTCCTCTACCACCATTGGCTTGGGTGTGTCCAATTCACTGGAGCTCAGCTCAGCTGCCTGATCAGCATCTTCTCTCACCCATTGGTTCAGCCATGAACCTGGTAGTTCTTTTTCGACCCACAAGCGCCCTCTGCTGCCTAACTTGGGTCTTGGTTCTCCCCTCCTTAATCCAGCTCAGGTTTTCCTGCCTCAAAGCTGGTTGTACTTCATCACAATGGATAAGACGATGGTGCAGAGAAGAGAGCTTTAGATTAGGAAATGGGGAACAATCTGGTGGGGGGGAGAGCCTATTCTGACAAAATGTACTCCACCTTAACCAGGATGGAACCTGGCTGCTGGCGAGAAAAGAAAACAGGGGTAAAAAGAAAGATAAAGAATACTTTACCAGTCCACTATAACACATTTCAGTGTACTGTAAGACTTAAAGCCAAAGGGACCCAAATAATATCATTTTTAGAGCCTATGCAGCATCCTCAGCCCCAGCTGACCTGAGGAACAGGACACCTGACCCTAAAACTAAGTCCAGGTTCTGTGCCTGTCAGAAAGCAACACAGCCATTGAGCTACTGGGCTGGCCCTGGATTCTGTGCTTTTCAGAAGGCAAAATGAGAAGGGATAGGAGAGCTGTCGTGAATAGTACTATGATACTATTAGAGTGATTTTATTCTTTGCAAAATCTAATGCTCCTTGACTGTGTAATCACTTTAAATAAAGAAACTGAAGAATAATAATAAAAAGAAAATAAAGAATTGCTATGTATGATTTTGCAATATTCCCATGCTTACTAGTTTGCCATTCCTTCTGAATTCCAGATCCTCAACACATTCTGTAGCTAACCCAGAGGTTCCAGCTCCCATTATGAAATGCAAACAAAAGCAGAAAGATGGATGCATCCTCTATATCAAAATTCTAGTTAATTCTATGAATTAGCACTATGTTTGATCTCTATCATGATGGGCTCAATTCACCCCTGTCCAGAGATGTTTTGCTCAGGACTTTGTTAAAGAGGCATTACAGGAAACAATAATGATAATTTTGTGCACCATGTATTAGTCTTGGCATCACATTCTGCTCTCAACTTCTTGTCAAGAGCTGAGCGGCTGTCTAGTGTAGAGCAAGTGTCTGTAACTGAACCTAGAGCTGCTGAAGACAATATGGCAATCAACAAGAATGCAGGTGGATCTTGGAAAAGGAAAAAGTCGCTATCTTTGTCTCCGCTGACTGGGAAATGATGTGCCACTACAGACTGTTATGTTTTACACCTGGCATAGTGACCAAACCTGTCTTTTTGATGTGCCATGTTCATTACCTGCAGAACACTACATCAAATGGCTAAACCTTCCAGCAGAGCCGAATTATTTTTAGATCAGATATCTGTTCTTAATTAGGCAAGCAAGACTCATCTAAAAATAGGGGAGAGATGTGATATAGGTGTTAAAATATCTAAGCCTGCAGAGCAGAAAACACTGGAGCTTGCCAACTGTTACAATTGAAATTGAAGCCATGGACTCACAGTTCTTTAGCTTTATTTATTCAGCAAGTGGGCAATTCTGTTTCTTTTTACCATCCAGTCATCAACATTCAGCTATTTATTTATATTGCTTACAATGCCCTTTCTTCAGTCTGACAAGTGGGAAATTTGAGTCCGTTATCTGGTTCTCCAACAGGGACCTTCTCAGAATTTTATACTGGAAAGTCATGGTAAAAATCCAGTGAAATTATTATGCAATCTTTATGCATACGGGCTTTGATTTGGAAAAGTAAATTTGTTAGGTTATAGGGAGAGGATGGAAATGCAAAGTAGGTTTTCACTATCAAATCCAGAGTGAGTGTTCGGTAGCAGTTCCAGTCCTGGATGTCATCCACTTTTTAAAGACTATCACATTATCTACCTTCTAACATCCCTCAATGGGCTCATGGAATTATGACTAGGGAAAACCCAACATAAGATGAAAAGCCATAAAATCTTATCTACATTGTAACTGGGAAGGTGCCAACGAAGTGATTCTTTTCCAGCTACAAGAGAAAGTATGACAATGAAATTATACAACTTTCTATTATTATGCAGCACAACTTGGCGTGGTTTTGACCTACAATAAATGATGTATAGTTATCTCAATCTCATCAAGCCCCAGCAGGTCACACTTTTCCTTTATTTTTATTTGTATTTAAATTAACGTCAAGTATAACGTAAAATAGAAAAAAAAAAGCACAAAGATCATAATTACAATAAACAAGAACAAAAAAAGAATAAAAACCTAACATCAGCTTTACATAGGAGATCCACAAATAATTGGAGAGGCCAAGCAAAAAAACACAGAAAATAGATATTAAATCAAATAATATAACAACAGTTATTCAAGGAGAGCAAATTCTCATCTCAATTAATTGGATTGCTCATACCATCAGCAACTAATGACCAAAATCTTTAACAATATTGAAATTATACTGCTTCTTATTATCCAGACAAAATCTCAGTTGAGAGGGCTCAAAAAATACACATCTTATGCCAGAGCAAATCAAAGTACATGACAGGTCACAGTTTTCTTCCCATCTTCCAAATCTTTACTTCAAGCTGTGTGCATATAGGGAGCAAATTCAAAATCCTAAAGGGTGCTTCCAGTCCTCAGATACTTTCAAGCACATTTTCAAAGGGAAACTCCTCATGGAGTTTCCTTTTCAAAATGTGGGGCCAGACACAGTGGTGTAGATTTTAAAAGGGTTACGCTTATAAGTTATGTGCGTAACCCTTTAAAACCCCCTCTGCACGCGTTGAGACTATTTTGCATAGGCTCAGCAGCGCGCGCAAGCACCAGGACACGCGTAAGTCCCGGGGCTTTCCGGGGGGGGCGTGTCGGCGCATGTCGGGGGCATGGTGCCGGCCCGGGGGCGTTTCGGGGGCATGGCCAAGGCCTCTGAAATGGGTCCTGGGCTGGGGAATCGCGCGCCAGCAGCCCATTGGCGCGCGCGAGTTACGCCTGCTTCTGGCAGGCGTAACTTTTAAAACACAGGTGGGGGTGGTTTAGATAGGGCCAGGGGGGTGGGTTAGGTAGGGGAAGGGAGGGGAAGGTGTGGGGGTGGTGGTGGTGGTGGAAGGAAAGTTCCCTCCGAGGCCGCACTTTTAGAAAATCTACCCCAGTGTGAGTACATTTGTGCATGTGGACTTTGTGCTTTCTTTATAACAGGGACAAAGTCCACAGCTTCAATCATCCGTGCAGATTTTAAAATGAACCCCCTGTGCAAGGTTGGCAAGTTTTACCCTCCCTCCACTTGACATCCATAGGTGAAAGTGCCTAAGCCAACACAAAGAGCTCACAGTTACGTTTACTCACAGAGAAGGAGAGCACTTTTCAGCAGGGCATTATCCATGGCAAATAGTTGCTTACCCAGGCCTCGATTTAGGAACAGGCAATGTAATCAACTGCCTCCGGCACTACATTCTTATAGGCACCGGATTGTCACTGCTGTTGCCATGTCTAAATCCATGTCTGCAGCCATGGTGACATTTCTCACCTCTATTACACCTAAAGATGATGAAAAATGAAACTCTGGGCCTTTAACAGCCCTCACATGCTGATGGACCCTGCGGCTCCCCACCCCCTCTTCCTGCACAGACTTCCTATTACAATGGAAATCTGTGCAAGGGGCGGGGAATTGCAAGATCCGTCAGTGCAGGAGGGATATTGAAGACCGCATATTGCTCTTTCTTCATCTCCACCTTCCGCAATAGAGGTGAGGAGGGAGGGGGAAGGGGATTTTGGCAGGAGGAATCATCCCCACCCCACCCCTCTCCCACTGTCTACAGGCACATTTTGCTTTAATCCGTCCTGTGCTTACCTATGGAAAACAACTTTGAAAATTGTCCTCTAAAAGCTTATTTACACAGACTCTCATAGCTTACCACATTATTGAACTCCTTGTGCAGAGTGCAGTTTGCACTAGTGGGAGGATCCTAGCTGGGTTACTCCATAGTCACCCAGCTGGATTCCTTTATAAGTTGTCCTCTGTTTGTATATAGAGTTGCCAGTTAGCTAAGTCAGTCCCTTGTATGCATGGTGTAGCCATCCTGCTTTTTCTTAATTACATCAGAACTACAAATCCATACTCACCATGGGGTAAAACCAGGACTGGATCAGGAGCCATCTGGTAATCCTAAATGATTGCTTTCTGTAAGTTCAATATAATATAATCTGAATAATTAATTTTAATAGCTGCAAACCACGAGAAAAAAATAAATACAATTTAATGTTGTGCCTGAAATATTTTTCCCCATAAATGGGCTCCAAGAATTTCTTTCTGATCCTACAGGTGGTTGGAGGACAGTTAAGGATAGAAAAGATCAATGATAACACAAGGAAATAAGTTTTAAAATTGCTTTCCTCTTACAGATGTACAGTATTATAAAATAGTATAATACACTGATGAGCAGGTCCGGATTTCCCAACAGGTTTAATTATGGGGGATGGCAAAGTACCCGCCCTGTGGACCTCTAGAGGCATTGTTCTTCCTCCCTTTTACCCAACCTGATTCCCACCCAGGTCTGTGATCCTTTTCCTCTGCCATCCCTCCATAGACTTCCCGGGCTCTGGCTCTGGCTCTATTGTTCTAAAAAGGCAGTGAGCACAAGGGCTGAGTTAAGTTGGGCCATGAGCTCCCAGGCCTCCTCAGGGCTTCTCCACAGAAGGCAAGGTCGGCGAGCAAGTGGCCCAGCCTGACTGAGTCTCAATGCTCACTTCCTTGATACAACAGCAGAGCAGACTTTATTATTTTATTTACTTAAAAAATGATCCTAATTTGGTGACAGTATGCATTTCGCCATATTACCAAAGAACAGCACTGTTTCAGTAAATGAAGATACCACTTCTGAAAAGCTCCAAAAAAGCAAACTCTGAATAAAATCCTATAAAACTAGGCTGTGGATAAAATTACTGTGTATTGTATTATTTGTTATTTTAATATTGTTATATATTTAATTATTTCATTTTGCTTGTTAATTGCCAGTGACAGCTGTTGTTGTTATAGTTAGTGAGGTTTGGGTGGACCCTTGGACACTGTGGCAGCTGACCACGCCCACGGGGGGAAGTCCCATGAGGGGCCACAGGTCAGGCTCAGCTCTGGACACACAAACACAGATATTTATTTAGACAGTTTGAGAAGCCACCAGATGTGGTAGTAGTGAGTAGAAGATGTAGCCCGGCTGGGCTAGTATTCCCCAGGGTGCTGGAACAGCAGTTACTCCAGTAGCAGTGCTGTAGTGGAGAGAACTGAGAAAGTGAGTACAATAGAACATTCACAGAGTCCCAAATATAGAGGAGCCCCGAGACTGGGAGAGCTGGCCCTCGAGGAGTGAGTACCAGATCCCTGGGAGCAGAGAGACTTGTTGGCAAAGTACTCACACAGCGGTTCCACGTAAGAGATGGCACTGGCGCCGGAATGGAGGCAGGCCTTGAGGAGCGAGTACCTGGTTCCAGGGAGATAGCTCTGAGGAGTGGATGATAGTAGTACACACTGATGGTGTCTGTAGCGAATTCTTCCAAGTAGAAGAGGAGATAGATGCAGGCAGCGGGTCAGGGAACATGGGCCCTCGAGGAGCGAGTACCGTTACCCGATAGCAACCTGAAAGAAGCAAAGAGGCCCCCGAGAAGCGAGTACCCCATTAGCAGAAGAGTCCAATGGAAGTTGGAAGGCACAGTAGCTGGGTACGGAGAGCGAATCCCATCTGTAAGAACACCCTTGCTAACTCAACGGCTAGCAATAAACTGTAGGCTTAAATATCTGGGCAGCGTGATGTCATCACAGGGGGACGCCCCTGAGGAATGCGCCAATGAGGAAATAAGAATGAGGGCCGCACGGCGTGTGAGCCCTAAGGTACCTGAAGAGCATGGTGGGAGGCAGCGCCCAAGCCGGTCCAAGGACGTCGGAGAGGACGGCAGGCGGACGCTGCGGCAGCCAGGCGTCCATGAGGGGCAGGAGGAGTCGCCAAAAACGAAAGGTAGGCGGAGTGAAGCCGTCAGGAAGCCACGGTTGCAACAGTTGTCTGTGGTTTGTCCCAGAAATGAGTGGCCTACTCCCAGGAAAGTCAAATCCAGGCCACTGATGGTAGATGGATTTCTGCCCAGGCCAGCCACCTTCCCTTCAAGTTGAGCCCTCTGGTGAGGGTGGCCAGTGAAGTATCAAAACTGGGGGAAGCACCCAACACAGACAGGGAATGAAAGCCCTTAAATAGGGTAAGGAATAGGAACGAACCAGAATTCCAGGAATCCAGGAAGGAGGACAAACAGGACTACTGAATGTAGAAGCTGAAGATGATATCTTCTAGATATAAGAGCGGAGCCAGAGTATGAGGACTGGAAGGTAGGACCAATCTCTGGCAACTGACAGCTGGGACTGCCTCAGTGTAAGTATTCATCTATACTGGAAACAAGATGGCCAGTGAGGGGGTGGGGGGGGGGAACGAGGAGGCCAGAGCTGGGAGAACTAGACAGTTCAAAAAGCTCACGGTGCCACCTGCACTCAGCAATGGATCCTTATACCACTACCTTGAACTTTGGGTAAGATGGATCCAGAAATCTAAGGAATTGAATTGTAATCGAAGCATTTCTGTTCTATCAAGGTCACACATTAAACTTCAGAATTTAATTGGATAGAAGTTTAGGTCATAATGTTTGTTTTGCTGTGTCATTGCTTGTTTTGTTCCCTTTTTTTTTTAGGCATGTAGGTGAATTATGGTCTTCTACATTTTTTGTTCAGCTGTGAACTTGGACTAATTTTTGGAATCAGTGAACAAAAATACATGGGGTCCATGGCATTCCTTAATACATGGAAATAAAGATAATGATGCATGGGTATAACTTGCTGGTGCGGCGGTTACTGCCTGTTACGATTCTACTCACGGTCGGCCCGTGAGCAGCCTCTCACTCTTCTCTTACCTCCCTGCTGCCTGCCTGCCTCGTTGCTGTGCTCTCCACGCAGCAGGAGCCGCCAACACCGTCTCTGCATGGCTGGAGCCACTGCCCTTTAGCTTTTGTGGCCAGGAGGCCACCGCCGGTGTTTCCCTCGGTCCAGAGACTGCCCACGCCATCTCCTTGCATGGCAGGCTGAGCCACCGTGCTTCCTTGTGGCCCGGAGGCCGCCACTGCTCACTGCTGCTGCTGCGGCAGGACGTCAACAACTACCAGGCCTTCCTCTCGGCTTGAGAGCTGCCTTTGTGGGACCATCACGAGGTAGGAAATGCCGCCATCATTGCTCCTTTTCCGTGGCCTGGAGGCCACCCTGGAACTTCTCCTTCTGCGTGGCAGGAAGCCACCTTTACAGCTGGTCCTTGCTTCTCGGCCTAGTGCCACTTCAGCTTCTTCTTCTCAGCATGGCTGCTGTCCCTGGTCCTGCCTCCTTAGGCGTGGGGCCGCGCCTCTCCTCAGGATTTAAAGGGCCAGTCCTCCTGGCTCCTCCTCATGTTGTCATCCTGGGTATTCCTCTTCATCCCTACAAAAGGGTTCAGTCTTCAGTTCCTCGTTGCCTTCGCAAGGAGTCAGTCATGGAGTTGGACTGCTCCTGGATCCTCTGTTCCAGCTCTTCGGTCCAGGAGTTTCTGATGTCATCCTCCTCTGCATCTTCAAGGCACTCTGTTCTTCATGGAACTTCCCTTGTCTTCATTTGTGGTTCCTGATCCTTCGTCTGCATCTTCATTCCGTGTTTGGTCTCTCGCCGGATCCTAAGTCCTTGTCTTCAGATGTCTTCGTTGTCCAACCTTCCTGATGTCTTCACCTTCAGATCTTCCTGAAGTCCTCGCCTTCTGATGTCTTGTCTTTCCTGAAGTCCGTCATCCTGTTGTTCTGCCTCTCAGAGCCTCCTCGATGCTCTTGGTTGAGTGACCTGGAGGTCCAGATGTCCAGATGTCTTTGATGTCCCGTTCTCCAGTTCTCAAGACACCTCCATGATGCTCTTGGCTGAGTATCCTGGGAGTTGAAGTCCAGATGTCCTGATGTTCTAGACATCTTTGTGTCAAGTTGTCTTTGTCTTCAGATCCTTTTGACATCCTCATCTTCCTGATTCCTTCGCTGTCAAGCTCCTTCTTCAAGGAAGTCTTCAGACTCTTTGGCTCCCTCGTCAGGGTAGCCTTCTTCTCGGATGTCTTGGCTCCAGATCTTACCTCCTAGAGGGCCGCAGTCCTCTGTCCACTTTGGGATGACCTTTGGATGCGTCTTTCACGCTGGGTCTGAAGCTATCGCTTCTTCAGGTTGGCCTGTGCCGATCACGCTGGGTCCCCGAAGCTCAGTCTAGGATGGTTGCTGCTATGAGTCTTGGCCGGATTCCTTCATACTGAGTTTTAACTCTTCTGTCGTCTATCCACTCATCAAGTGTCTTCATCAGTGTCCCTGATAATCTTCTCTTCAGCCTTGCCTCAACCTTCAAGTATCATCTGACCCTGTCTTCGAGTATCAACTGATCATGTCTTCAAGAGTCCTCGTCTGATTGTGTCTTCAGTCTTCAAGTCTTGTTCCAGTTCCATTGTCTGCCCTCGACCTCTGTCCATCCTGGTGCATTTGCCGTTCCCGAATGGCAAGTCCGAAAGGGCTATCGAGTGGTCAGAGGGCTACCCCAGAGACCAGCATTGCGTTGTTGGGTCTCTACTGATGCATCAGGTTTGGCGGAGGTCCGAGTCCCTGGTCTTCAGCCTGTCCGCCTGTGCTTGGACTCATCTCATCTGCCTCAGCGCTTCCACGGAGCTCCTCTCTGCAGTCGCATCATGGTCCAAGGGCACACAACTCTCCCCAGAATCGGGATCACTCCCTAGTGCTCCCCTAATATTACCCTTAACCAATAAGCCTTGTTACTTTTGATGCAACTGCAACATTGCTATCCACTTCAATAACAGGGGGAAAAGGGGAGGTGGATTCAAACAATAACCAATGTAGACCTCGACTTTTATGGTATGGGGAACTGAAAAGCATGGGGGTAACCTGCAAGGAGCAGCAATTGCTATCCTTAACAGAAGGCAAGGGATTACTACCCTTAACCAATAAGCCTTGATGCTTTTGACACAACTTCAACATCACTCTCTGTTTAACAACAGTGGGGTTGGCGGGACGAGGAATTGGATTCAGACGGTAACCAACATGGCCCTGACTTTTATGGTCTGGGGTACTGATATGCAGACATGTGAAAAAGCACAGGACCTCTTCTAAGACCAAGTCATAAGTAAAACATGTCAGCAGCACTATCTAAATTTTAAAGAAGGTCCATCACCCAGTAAAAATGTTGCTAGCAGTACATTTTTTATGAGTTATCATAAGGCTTGGGAATAACTGCATGGAGCGGCAGCTGCTACCCTTAACAGAAACATGGAAGTAACTTGCACAACGTGGCAGATGCTACCATAGGAAGCTTGCTGGGCAGACTGGATGGACCATTTGGTCCTTTTCTGCCATCATTACTATGTTACACTTTTCGGTGTAAGGCCAAATTAGGGTTCTCTGTTTAAACAAGAAGACATTTGAACATTTCATGTTGCTCTATTCCCTTCTTTGGAACAGAAGACTACTATCCAATCGCAGGGAAACTTTAAAAAGTTTTCGATGATATCCCAATGTTGTCTGCCCTCTCTAAAACTATAACTTTAATGCGACTGGCCTGATTCCCCCTAGAAAACCAAAGGGTAGATTTTCAAACAAATTGCTCAGTGGTGACATTAACCATTTCATTTTAACTGTTTAACTTTGTCTGGATATTTAGCCACAGCTAACTGACTAAGGGCCAGATTCATTAAGGCTTTTTTCCCATTTTGGGTCTATGGGAAAAACCCCTCGTGAATCAGGTGCTAAGTGGTGGACAATCCGTTAACATAAAACCGCAGTTAGATATGAGGCAGTCATTTCATGGTTGCACTTAGAGAAATTTAGCAGTTTAACACTGAATATTGTGCTAACTCTGCCCCATCATATGTTTATGGGAGGGTAAGAGTCAGGATCAGAGGGGCTCAGGGAGGCCCTGGATTGAACTATACAGTGCAGGAGGGTGGTTGCAGAGCCACCAGGGAGACCCTTTTTTATTTAAATGTGGCAATGAATATGGAAATACCCAAAAATGTTTGAATATTTTTGTAGGAGACCATTTGGAGCGAACTGAAAATGGCCTCATTCATTGCATTTTTAGCATTCATTTGTAACAATGGCACATCCCTAAAAGGATTGACACAGAGATGGATGAAGCAGAACATATGTTGCTTTATTAGTATATTTCTGCATGGGTTCCAACATTGACCTGGATGTTAAGAAGAGAGCCCACATCCCCCATAGAAAATGTTTCCCTCTATGATCTTACTCCCTATTCTGAATCCTCAGGCTCCCTCTGAAAACTACAAATAAAGCTATTAGAGCACTGATAGGGAATACATAACCACTCTTTCATGGCCCTTAAGATGGGCAAAGGAAATAATGTTAACATGCATTCAGAAGAAATAATGTTTGGTCAATAGGAGGTCAATATTCAAAAGCCATTTAGACGGTTAACTTAAAAGTTATCCGTCTAAATGGCCAAACCAGAATATTTAGTGCCTTATCTGGCTACATTCTAATTATCCAGCTAGAATATAGCCAGATAGGTGGGGGTATTCTGGGGAGGAGCGGCGTTAGCTAGATAACTTATCTATCTAACGCCAGTATCCAGCTGGATAGTTTATCGGCCAACTCTGGTCGGGCCATGGACCTGTCCTAAAAATAGCTGGATAAATTTATCTGGCTAACTAGCCGAGCTGCCCAGTGGCTGAAAATGGACTCTCGGGGTTTTTTTTTTAGTAGGAAGAAATGTGGTTACTGTGTTAATCCATTTCAATACACAAAAATAAAGGTCAATAAACCCCAACAAAAAAAGAAGATGATACCTTTTTATTGGACTAAGTTAATACATTTCTTGACTAGCTTTAGAAAAATGGTGTATAGTTCCTGAAAGCTAATCAAGTAATATTAAGTTAGTTCAATAAAAAAAGTATCACCTTCTTTTTTGGGGGGGAGGGAGGGGGGTTACTGGCCTTTTTTTCCTGTGAAGTTGAAAGCAGAAAACAAAACCACAAGGACAATCTATGTAAGGTCATGATTCATTCTATTTTGAGAAATGGGTGCCTATTAACCCTCTAATCCTGCCACCATGCGATACACATATGTTTGACGAGACGCATAGCTGTTACATCATGAATTCCAGGAACAGCCTTATATATTTCACCATATATTTTTTCTCTTGGGTGTATTTGCAGGGTTTTATAGTTCTGATAAATTAGTTGTAAAAGGTTTGCTTATCTGATAAGTGCTTTGTTTTGCTGTCTTATATGGTTGGTGCACTGATACCAGCCATTGAGCACACCAGATAATTTAGTGCTTCCTGCATTCCTCAAAAAAATGGAATGGATGAGGTTGTTGTTAGAGCACATAACTGCAGGACACGACAGGAGAAAGCTTATGGAAATCTAACAACATTGTCCCTTCCCATGCCCTTCCAGTGCCAAAGTAAATTGCCAGAGTGTTTGCAAACATGGTGGTGCTGGTAGGTTTATGATCCCATAAGAACATGCCATACTGGGTCAGACCAAGGGTCCATCAAGCCCAGCATCCTGTTTCCAACAGTGGCCAATCCCGGCCATAAGAACCTGGCAAGTACCCAAAAACTAAGTCTATTCCATGTTACCGTTGCTAGTAATAGCAGTGGCTATTTTCTAAGTCAACTCAATTAATAGCAGGTAATGGACTTCTCCTCCAAGAACTTATCCAATTCTTTTTTAAACATAGCTATACTAACTGCAGTAACCACATCCTCTGGTAACAAATTCCAGAGTTTAATTGTGCGTTGAGTGAAAAAGAACTTTCTCCGATTAGTTTAAAATGTGCCACATGCTAACTTCATGGAGTGCCCCCTAGTCTTTCTATTATCCGAAAGAGTAAATAACCGATTCACATCTAGACATCTCATGATTTTAAACACCTCTATCATATCCCCCCCTCAGCCGTCTCTTCTCAAAGCTGAAAAGTCCTAACCTCTTTAGTCTTTCCTCATAGGGGAGCTGTTCCATTCCCCTTATCATTTTGGTAGCCCTTCTCTGTACCTTCTCTATCGCAATTATATCTTTTTTGAGATGCGGCGACCAGAATTGTACACAGTATTCAAGGTGCGGTCTCACCATGGAGCGATACAGAGGCATTATAACATTTTCCGTTTTATTCACCATTCCCTTTCTAATAATTCCCAACATTCTGTTTGCTTTTTTGACTGCCACAGCACCCTGAACCGACGATTTCAATGTGTTATCCACTATGACGCCTAGATCTCTTTCTTTGGTTGTAGCACCTAATATGGAACCTAACATTCGGGCCGATTCAGTAAAGTCCGCGGGAGAGCAGACGAACGCCCGCTCTCCCGGCGCGCAATTCTGTATTTAAATTAGGTTGTGCGGTAGAAACGGGCAAAAGGAGGCGCTAGGGACACTAGCTCGTTCCTAGTGCCTCCTTTTGACCCGGAGCGGCGGCTGTCAGCGGGTTTGACAGTCGACACTCAATTTTGCTGGCATCAGTTCTTGAGCCCACTGACAGCCACGGGCTCGGAAACCAGACGCTGGCAAAATTGAGCGTCCAGTTTTCGGCCCGACAGCCCCCGGCCCATTTAAAAAAGTTTTTCTTTTTTTTTTTACTTTTTTTACTCTTCGGGACCTCTGACTTAATATCGCCATGATATTAAGTCGGAGGGTGCACAGAAAAGCAGTTTTTACTGCTTTTCTGTGCACTTTCCTGGTGCCGGCAGAAACTAGCGCCTACCCAAAGGTAGGCGCTAATTTCTTAAAGTAAAATGTGCGGCTTGGCTGCACATTTTACTTTCTGTATTGCACGGGCATACCTAATAGGGCCCTCAACATGCATTTGCATGTTGAAGGCGCTATTAGGTGCTGCGGGTTGGACGCGCGTTTTCCGCCCCTTACTGAATAAGGGGAAAGGGAAAACGCGAGTCCAAGGGCAGGTTAACAGTGCGTTCCATCGAAGCGCACTGTACTGTATCAGCCTGATTGTGTAACTATAGCATGGGTTATTTTTCCCTATATGCATCACCTTGCACTTATCCACATTAAATTTCATCTGCCATTTGGATGCCCAATTTTCCAGTCTCACAAGGTCTTCCTGCAATTTATCACAATCTGCTTGTGATTTAACTACTCTGAACAATTTTGTATCATCTGCAAATTTGATTATCTCACTCGTCGTATTTCTTTCCAGATCATTTATAAATATATTGAAAAGTAAGGGGCCCAATACAGATCCCTGAGGCACTCCACTGCCCACTCCCTTCCACTGCCTGCACATCTATTTCTAAAGTAAATATGATTGCAAAGGGATGTAAGAGCCTTTGTTACACAGATGCTCAATACATCCAGATTTCGTCCTCTTATTTCTATCCTCATCAGCAAGTCTGTGGAAAAAGTATGTGAAGGGGATCCGAAGATGGGAGTGAAAGACACACAGAACTCAGCTGGTTTCCATCCTGAGAAAACAACGTTAGAAATACCTCAATACAACGATATGCACATGGAGTTGGGTAGGAGGAATGTTCGGTAGCTGGTGTTGTTGCAATATGCATGGGTACTTTTGTACCCACAGATCTTGTAGGTGGTTTTCAAAAGGAAACAACACAGGTACTTTCCCTTTGCCTACAAGGAACATGGGCACAAAGATGCCCATGCTGGCTGCCAAGCCAGGAGAATGGTTAGCCTAGTGTTTCCCAGTCCTCTCCTGGAGGCACACCTAACCAGTCAGGTTTTCAGGATTGTCACAATGATTTGCTAACCCTGGGTCTCCAATATATGCATGCAAATCTATTTCATGCATATTTATTATGGATATCCTGAAAACCCGAATGGTTAGGTGTGCCTTCAGGAGAGAATTGAGAAACACTGGGTTAGCCCATACTTCCTCCTGGCTTGGTTTGAGGGTATAATTGTGGTTTTTGGGAGGGGAAAATTGGGGGAAGAAGGATCAAAGGCACTTGGGATTTTGTTAAATATCGGAAGGAGTGGGAGGAAAAACCATGGCAGGAAACTTTTTGTGCTATCGGAGGGGTGGGTGGGAGGGGTCTATTGGGTTCCCTCCCCCCCCCCCCCCCCACACACACACACACATCTTTAACTTTTGGGATGGGAGAGAGGGGACCCTGCAGAGGTCTGTCACATCCCCTTGACTTTATCTTTGAGATCCCACAGGAGTGCTGCACAATTTTAATGTTTAGGTCAGGAAGAGGGGGATCCTGCAGGGGGCTCACAGCCCCTTACCCAAACTTATCTTGAAGGTGGGAGGGTGGGGATAAACTCCCAGACAGATTTAGGGCTGCTTTTGCAGCACCTACATTTGTCTGGCCATAGTAGCCAAGTTAGGGGCTAGCAATGAAAATTTAAATAGTTAGCCCGGTCACTTTTAAACAGGCTTTGATCTAGCCAGCTAAGGGCCAGATGGAAAAAGATGTGCTCAGCAGAGTGCAAACTTTTTCCTACAGTTGTGTGCCCATTTTTTGTGTACAAACTTTACCTCCAATGTAATAAGGAGTTTTGTACATAAAAAATGTGTGTATAGATCTGTATGCACTACCTAGTGCCCTTGCATGGAAATCACATGCAAATGATGGCACCAGCTATTATCCCCCAAAGCAGAGATGTTCTTGGTTTCTAAAGACAGCGTCTGTATATTTGCCCATTTTAAAATTCTCATCACCTTCCATTCTGAGCATCAGGAGAACTGCAGACAGCCAAGGCACCAAAATGTGACACCGCTCCTCCCATGACATTCTTGCCATTGTAAGAAGGAGCACAAAAGTGCACATCCACCAGCATCACTGCATAATTCTTATATTGCTCAAGTAAGAGGTCAGGCAATCTGGAAAGGATCCAGCCTTTCATAACAAATTCATTTTTTTTCCCTAAAGCCAAGAGCGCCTTCAACGATGATTACATTTTAACCTAATCTTTCCTGTATTATATGAAGAGGACCATTCTTAGAGGGACCTAGATTGTCCAGCTTGGAAATTGTCCTCCTCAGAGCGCCAGAGTACATGCGGGCTTTCACAGAGTGCGTGCTTTCAGCTGTATTAAAATGAGGTGTTCCCCGAGGGGTGTGAGTACATTTGAATTTTGACATGCAGATCAATATTCAAAGGGAACTAGCTGGGTGGATGTAGGTAGCTGAGTATTAAAACTGTGCACTGAAGTTCAGCACAGTTTCTTAACACACAAGCTAACTTTTTTTAAACTCCCGAAGCAGTAAACTAGTGGTATGCTAACTCAGTGAGAGTTACTAAACTCACACCAACCACAATTAAATATTGTACACAATGAAATAGTTTCTTAACACTGGAGATGTTATACCTAGTATGAGGTGGAGTAAAGTTTTCAGCACTAGCTGAAGTGCCTGAAAAGCAGAATATATAAATCAAATAAATAGACATCACTAATACAGTAAAGATTAGGTTAAAATGTTATCATTGCTAAAGGTGCCCTTTGCTTTGAAAGCAAAAAATGAATGTTATGTAAGGCTTGATCCTTTCCAGGCTGCCTCACCTCTTACTGGAGAAATGATGTTGGTGGATGTGCACTTTTGAGCCTCTTCTGCCAAAGGCAAGAATGTCATGGGAGAAGCAGTGTCACAGATTGGTGCCTTGGCTGTCTGCTGTTCTCATGGTGCACAGAATGGAAAGTGACAATTTTAAAATGGGCAAATATACAGACGCTGTCTTTAGAAACCAAGAACATTTTGCAGCAGTTTTCATCTACTTATTTTCTCTGCAACAGCGCCCTTCTGCCAAATTTAGCAATGTGCTAAAGAAACTCATGTCTGACTGTGGATAGTCCAGTGAAATATTTAGCATTCCTGAATCCAGCTCTTTGGCTCGAGGGATATAATTTCAGGTTTGGGGGCCTGTAATATTACTGCCCAGTTCTCCTGATGATGGCATGTGTCATGTTTTGATTTCATGTTCTCGCCTCCTTTGCCGTGTTTGAGACATGCACACCTGAAACAGAGCAGAAAGACTGTGTTGCCATCAGCACAGAGAAAGAGCATGGTGTCAAAAATGTCGGCTCCTACCCCTAGTCTTACTACTCCTATTTGCTATTCAGACTGTTTGCTTACTTTCTGGCTGCCGCTTGGGCATATGAATTATAACAAGGGGGAATTAAAATGAGGCTGTACAGCTTCTTGCATACATGTAGCTATTTTTCTTTGCAAGGAAAATTTCCTTAGCTGTTCTCTCACATATAATAGAGGATCACAAATGTGCCGATGAGTATAGCTACAAAAATAAATAAGGTTTGCCCTGTTTGACTCAGAAAAGCCCTCATTTTCAAAGCACACTCTAGGACAGGGCTTCCCAAACTGTGGGTCAGGACCCCAAATGGGGTCACAAAACCTTCAGCTGGGGTCACAAGTGCCTCAGACAATAGTGCTGTTAGCTGCTAGCAGCAGCATTACTAGAGAAAATCAGCCTGGGTCCTGTGACCCAGCATGCACTCACAGGCCCTGCAGTGTCCTGGCCCTTGCTTGAGTTTCTGTGATAACAGGAAGCCCTGTACAAGGAGGGATCAGGGCCATTGTAGGATCTGCGAGGTTGGACTAACAGGTCCCATGTTGACTACCACTACTAATGTTTCTCTCACTTGCCGATCACCGCTGGACTTGGATCTAACCAAGAGTGGAAGGGAAAGCTGAGTATGCATGAGCCAGTGGAGTTTGCCACTAATACTTTCTTCTCATCCACCACTGAATCTACTCCAAAGAAAAATGTTGCCCCTGCCATCATCCTGCCCAAAGGAAAATGGTGGCACTGTCCCTGGCCTGGGGGGTTGGAGGAGTGGGTGTTTGATGGAAGGAATCAGAGACAGGAGAGGTTTGAGGGTTGGATCAACTGGACAGGAATTGACCTTGGAGGGTGAGAGAGGGGGAAATAACAAAAGATCAACTGCAAGATGTAAGAGATGCTTGGGGGAGGGGTGAGAGAAGGGATGAAGAGGAGGAAGCGAGCCCTGGAGTTGAGAAGGGATGGGGGATAAGAGTCATGAATGGGGGATAAAGGAGGATCATTTGGGGGTTATAAGAAGGGTTTGAGGATGAGAGATCACCTGAAGGGGATGGAAAAGGGAATGGGCTAGGGAGGTGAGGAACTGGAGAATGTAAGATGGGATGAGTTAGAGGGGTAGAGGTTAAATAAAGAGGGTCCAGCAGAGGGGAGGAGATTAAGAGAGCAGGTCCTCCGGAGAGGGGAGAGGGTGGAGGTTGAGGGAGGGGGTTTAGCTGGAGTACAGGGAAGGTGAAAGTGGAGTGTTAGGATTCGTGTGTTTCATGGACCCTTGGCCCGAGGTGAAGGTTGATACTACCTGAGGAGTAGGGTCCCACAGGTCCTCACCAACGGGAGGCAAGGTCAGCTGCAGCAGGGACACGACTATAGTTCAGTGGAGAGACGGCACCCAGCGTCACAGCTACATAATCGCAGTACTGGGCTGGACTGAAGATATGATGTATCAGAGAAGGAACCTTCAATGCAGAGATGCGCTGGGCAGGTCCCGAGGAGCGGGGAGCATGGAGACAGGAACACTGAAGGAGAAATGCAGAGACTGTCCCGAGGGGTGAGACAGCATAGCAACAGAGTCACTGGTGTGATGACTTAGGGCTGCACCAAGGAGCGGGTAAGTGCAAAGTCAAGACTTTGATGTAGTGGTTTAGGTTGCCCCAAGGAGCGGGGAAGTGTAGAGTAATGCCACAGGTGTAAAGACGTAGAGGCTGCCCCGAAGAGTGGGGAAGTGTAGAATCAAAGTCTCTGGTGAAGTGACGTAGAGGCTGCCCTGAGGAGCAGGGAAGCGTAGAAAAAAAGTCTCTGGTGAAGTAACGTAGAGGCTGCTCCAAGGAGCGAGGAAGCATAGAGTCAAAGTCTCCGGTGTGGAAAGATAGAGACTGCCCTGAGGAATGGAGAAGCATAGAGATGGGATCTCTGATAGGCAGTGTCGAGACTACCCTGAAGAGCGGGGAAGCGAGCCGTAGGATCTCTGGGGAGAAGTGCAGGGGCTACCCCGAGGTGCGGGAAAGCCTGGAGACCAAGTCTCCCGAAAGGAAGCGCAAGCAGGCCCCCAAGGAGCGGGTACCCGAGCCAGAGTCCAGATCAGCAGGTGGAGATCCAAGGCAGGAACCACGGGTCTGGAGAGACAGGAAACAAGAACCAGAGAGGTGAAGGAACTTGTTGCCAAGTCAGTTTGCTTAGGCCCAAGGAGGTGCTTAAATATCCCAAGGTAATGATGTGATCAGTCAAGGACGACTCAAGGGTTCCCGCCATTGGCCCTTTAAGTAGAGAACAGATGGCGCGCGCGCATGCCTAGGAGGGCCCGAAGTTGGAGCATGGGTCGGCGGCATCCTAGCCGTCATGTGAAGCAAGGAAGACCAGGAACAGCGCAGTGACAATGGCTGGCCAGAGCCGTGAGTTCCCCTGGAGTGGAGGACCAAGCATGGCAAGATGTAAGTTGGGTGGACCACGGGCGCCCATGGCCGACGGTCATAACATAGAGTAACGTACCCCTGCTAATTTGTTTTGGTTGTCTTCTGGGGTTATGAGAATGTTCAAGTGCTAAAATGGGGTCATTTTGGCTAAAGGTTTGGGAAGCCCTGCTCTAGGATCTCCCCGGCATCTTCTCAATAATCAGTCAGGATGCTCTGCTCCCTTTCAACCCATATCGTTCCACCCACAAACACAATTCCAGGAATTAGCTCCCACAGCTTACTATAATTTCCCTTAGTATATAATTTCCCTTAGTATCCCTTAGGCTCCAGTTGCCTCTAGGATCACTTTGCCCACAGTAAGAACAATACACAGCAAAGGCAAAAACAGAAGAACCCTCAAATCTCATTCAATGGGATGGAAGCCAGGCTTTCCTGAGAGTCCCTGGCAGCAGCTGCACATGTACTCTCTTTGAAACCTGATGTAAAGCCCATGGGTACAAAGAACCTATGGACTTTGTCCCAATTAGGACCCTGAAAATTGTCCCCTAGCTGCCAGAAGGCAAGGCAATAATGATGACTAGTAGAAACGGAACCCTGTGGTCCTCTGGTGGAGAATGAATGAATCTTCATAAAATAGACACTTATTTGCTACTTTTAAATTAGCATCAGTGCATGCAGCAGAGTACTATCAAATAGCTAGAGAGAGAGTTTGAGAATCTTCTAGTGGTCATGAAAATAATGATCCTTGCCTCAAATCTCCAGGGAAACAGATTTAGTTAAAAATGATTCTGACCAATATTCCCTATAAGCTGTGCGCAATGCATGCATGTGTATGCAGGTTGTAAAACAAGTGCAAACAGGAAAACATAAGCCCAGGAGAAGGAAAATAGAATGGCGTTTTAAATCACCAGGCACAAATTTGTACTCTACATTGTACATGAGAATTATTTTGCACACAGCCCACATAATATTAGAGGGAACATTGATTCTGATCACTCAAAAATATTTCAGAGGAACAGTTCAGCTGAATGCTGTTATTGCATTAGGCATGTGATGGGTCTCAGGTGTTAGAGCTGACCTGTCCTGGCTTTTGTCATGAGGTGCCTGGCTGGGTTTAGGATACACCCCCACAGGTGCAGGGCTGGACAAGGGCTGGTTTTCTGCCTAGCCAGCCTCCTCCCCGCAGGTTGAACCTTTGGATCTGGGGGCCAGTAGGGCTTACTTGGACAAGGCAGAACAAAGTAGGCACAAGCTGGAACTGAGGTCAGTCACAGACTGAATGTTGTGAACAGAGACAGAATGGAAGCAGAGGTCAGGGTATTAGAACAGGCAGGGAATTGAAGAATGGATACTGGAATAGGCTGAATAAGAGATACTAAGCAGGGACTGGGAGTAGATACAGACACAGGCTTGGGCAGGATACCGAGCAGAGACTGGGATTGGATACAGACGGGGGCAAGGTAAAGCAGTAGCAAAGTAGAGAATGGAATCTAGGAACTGGACTGGGCAGGGCAGGACAAGACCAGACAAGGGCAGGGTTAGATAAGACAGACCAGGACAGGACCAGTCAAGTACTAGACAAGACAACACAGAACAAAGAACACTGAGGCCCGAAGGCAGCAATACCAAAGGCCAGTAGGCTGCTAAGCATAAGGCCCAGAGGCTACTAGGCAAGGAGAGGCCTGAGTAGGCCACAGAGTAAGGTCTAAGATAAGAGCAGGCCCGGAGGCCACAAGGCAAGGTAAGGCCTGAGTAGGTCACAAGATAAGGAGTAAGATAACAGAAGGCTCAGAGGCCATATGGCATGGAGTAAGGAAGAGTGGCCAGGTCAGAGAACCAAGTGTGACTCCATGAGCATACCTGGGAACTCTCTGGATTTGGCCCAGAGACCCCAGAATTCTAAAAGAATTACCGGGTCTCCGGGTCAATACCGGGAAAACTCTGGATGCTGCAGCAAAAGCAATCTGCCTGTTCCCGGCAAGAAGAAAGGAGCATTATTGGTCTTGCGCGGCTGAAAACAGAGGAACTCAGTGATTTCTACCATCTCCGGCCCTTTTTAACTCAACTTTGCTTCCTCTTGACACTCACCACCTCCTCCTGCATAGCCTTTACAGCCGTCCATGCGATGTTTCCAGCCACTTGCCCGCCCCATCCTGTTTACCTTGGTTAATCAACATCGCGATTTCCTGCCTGTGCACCAAACGAGGAATGAGAAACGGGCAGCGTCCACTTCTGCAGCACAGGAGGAAGAGGAAAGGAGCATAGTGAAGGAAAAGGCTGCTGCTCCAGGACCCCAAGTTAGAGGCTGCTGTTGCTAGTGTGTTTTGAAAGGGAGGGGAGAGAGAATGCATGAGTATGTCTGTGAGAGGAGTGTGTATTTGTGTAGGAAGAAGAGAACCGAGAATGTATGTAGGTGAGGAGGAGAGAACTGAGTGCAAGTGAGCGGGCATGTGTGTGTATGGAAGAGGGAGAGAAGTGAGTATGTGTGTGAGTGTGTGTGTGTAGGTGGGAGAATAGGAGAAGTAAAGGTGTAAATGAGCATGTGAGAATGTGAGTGAAAGAGCAGTGAAAGTAAATGAGAACATGTAAGAGTGTTAATGTGTATGAGAGCAAATTTGTGAGCATCTGGTCCCATTTATGAGCATCTGGTTGCCCCCCCCACACACACACACACACACACACACACACTAATTTGTGGTAATCTCAGGATGACTGGAAGTCAAAAGTTCCCAGGTATGTCAATGAGGAGGAATATAGATTCTGGCAAGGCAGGGTTAAATGGGGCTGGAGCTTGGATGTGGTATGTGCAGTGAGGAGGAGTTTGGCAAGGCTGGAGGTCTGAAGACGCAGAATCAGGTTTCTTGAAGTACGGAAGTGCTAAGTTAAGATTTCTTGGGCATAGAAGCATGTGCCCAAAACCTCCTGGATACTGATGTTGAGACTTAAGGTTTCTGGATGGCTTCAGGGCTGAACCAAAATTCCTTTGACACTGGGTGGCCATGGTGGTATCGCTAGAAGACTGGAGAGTGGGCTCCGGATTCCTTTGAGGCTGGGTGGCAGGTTTAGAGCCTCTCCTGGACTGGACTGAGGATTCAGACTCCCCTTGAGGCTCGACTACAGATTTGGCGTTTCGCTGGAGCTGGATCTCTAGGCCCAGGCATTTTGCTGGAACTGGGCCTTGGGCACAGGGCATCTCACTGGAACTGGGCCTCTGGCACAAGGTGCTTTGCTAGAACTGGGACCTTGGCACTGGGAATCGTGATGGCTCAGGTCATCTGGATAGTGGAAAATCTGCTACATTTTTTTGAAGGGGTGAATAAACATGTGGATAAAGGTGAACCGGTAGATGTGGTGTATTTGGATTTTCAGAAGCTTTTTGACAAAGTCCCTCATGAGAGGTTTCTAAGAAAACTAAAAAGTCATGGGTTAGGAGGGGATGTCCTTTCGTGGATTACAAACTGGTTAAAAAACAGGAAACAGAGAGTAGGATTAAATGGTCAATTTTCTCAGTGGAAAAGGGTAAACAGTGGAGTGCCTCAGGGAGCTGTACTTGGACTTGTGCTTTTTAATTTATTTATAAATGATCTGGAAAGGAGTAAGGTGAGTGAGATGATCAAATTTGCGGATGATACAAAATTATTCAAAATAGTTAAATCCCAAGTGGATTGTGATAAATTGCAGGAGGACCTTGTGAGACTGGAAGATTGAGCATTCAAATGGCAGATGAAATATACTGTGTACAAGTGCAAGGTGATGCATATAGGGAAAAATAACCCATGCTATAGTTACACAATGTTAGGTTCCATATTAGGAGCTACCACCCAGGAAAAAGATCTAGGGGTCATAGTAGATAATACATTGAAATTGTCAGCTCAGTGTGCTGCAGCAGTCAAAAAGCAAACAGAATGTTAGGAATTATTAGCAAAGGAATAATGAATAAAACGTAAAATGTCATAATGCCTCTATATCACTCCATGGTGAGACCGCATCTTGAATACTGTGTACCATCCTGGCCGCCACATTTCAAAAAAAGATATTATTATGATTCCTGCCCGTGGAGCTATTCCTCGCAAGCAGGCCTCTCACCTCCTGTGCTGCCCTTCCCATCGCGGCACGGAGCCGCTGACGTTCTTCGCGGCAGGAGCCGAAGTCAGCTTGTCTTCTTCACTTCGGCAGGAGCCGCAGACTTCAGGATGCCTCTCCAGCAGGGCAGGCCCCGTTGCCGTGTTCCATCGCGGCTGGGGCCGCCGCCAATCTCTCTTCATCTTCGTGGCCCAGAGGCCGCAGTCCCGGTCTCTCCTGGTGGCCGGAGCCGCTGCCAATGACGGAGCCTGCTCTGCGGCCCAGCTCTGCTCGCCAGCGACGCAGCAGCAAGCATGGCCGCTGTCCTTGGTGCTGGACTTCCTGTTCCTATCTTCCTAAGGTGCAGGCCATGCCTCCTTCTGAAATTTAAAGGGCCCGCAGCCGGATATGCCCCGGGCCCCATCAGATGACTGTTTCCTGTTTTAGCCTATAAAAGGGCTTCTCCTGCACTCCTGTGTTGTCTTGCATTGGAGTTCTTCGCTCCTGGAAGTCTCATCTTCCAGCGCTCTGTCAGGTCTTCATTCTTCGTTGGAGCTACATGTTTCGTCTTGCTTCCTGAGTCTTCGTGGTTTCTTGATGTTCCATGTCTTCATGTTCCGAGGTTCCTAGTCCATGCTTCCTGATGTTTCGCTTCCTGATGTTTCACTTCCTGATGTTCCAGGCTTCCTGATATTCCACTTCCTGATGTTCTGAGGTTTCATTCCTCCTTCGCTTGTTCCGAGACCTCTTGACCCTCCAGCTCCTTTGGTCTCCAGATGACACCTTGTTGGGGTAAATCCGTCTTGTCGGTTCCTGTTCTCGTCATTGGAGTTTCGTCTCAGCTGGATTCCCTTCCTGCGCTTGACCCGCTCTCCGCGTGGTCTGTGACTAGCCTCTTCAGATTGTGTAGGGCACGTAGTGGGACAGGGTGGTCCGTGACCAGCCCATTGGGTCCGCCTGTGTCGGTGGGCTGTGTAGGGCGCCCTGAGACACAGTGCCAATGTCTGAACCTTTCAAGCTTCTCGTCCACATCTTGAGTCTTCTGTGTCACAAGGCCTCCGTCTGCCCTCATCCTCAGTCCAGCCTGCTGCTTCTTGCCGATCTCCAGCGGCACAAGATGGCGCCGGCCGTCCACTGCTCCTACCATGTGACAGGGGCCGACCAATGGCACTGGTAGCCCCTGTGACATAGTATGGGCAAAGGCTATCGGCGCCATTTTGAATACTGGCAGCCGACAGCCCGAGTGCAGGAGATCGCTCCAGGACCCCTGCTGGACCACCAGGGACTTTTGGCAAGTCTTGGGGGGGTCAGGAGGGTGGGGGTTTATTCGTTAGTGATATGTTGTATTCGTGGGATCTCGCCATACATTTCGTGACCCCCACGAATACAACGAATATGGCATATATGTTGCAGATTGCCAGTACGTTGCAAACGAATGCACACCCCTAGTATTTTTTAACAATGACCATGCCTCTTGCACACTTTTTACCTTTGTAGCTGCTCCTTTCAGTTTTTTTCTAAATATTTTTCTCATTTTATCAAAATTTCCCTTTTGAAAGTTTAGCATGAGAGCCGTGAATTTTCTTACTGTCCCCCTTCCAGTCAATTAAAATTTGATCCTATTATGATCACTATTGCCAAGCGGCCCTACTACCGTTACCTCTCTCACCAAATCCTGTGCTCTACTGAGAATTAGATCTAAAATTGCTCCCTCTCTCGTCGGTTCCTGACCCAATTGCTCCATAAAACTGTCATTTTTCCATCCAGGAACTTTATCTCTCTAGCATGTCCCGATGATACATTTACATCTGGAGAGACTCTTGAATGCTCCTGACCTATGTATCTATGTACCTGTTTCTGTACATTGAAAAGTATTGTGGAGTTTGTCTAACTGTGTTAGTCTTTTACAAAAATTAATATAACAAGATTAACTGACATGGACTGAATCCTTGTCTGTGATTGAGTTATGTCTGTGCAGTATAGTCTTACCCTGCAGAAACATAAGTTAGGTTACTGTGTAGATCTGTTTTAAATGCTTCTGAATAAACCCCTCTCTAAAATGGAATTGACTCATATTCTGCAGGGAGCTACTCAATGAAACAAAATGAAATTGTGATGGCTTTGATGTGTTGTTTTGAAAGAGAAACACAAAACAACAAATGTCGTTGTGATTTCTTTATAATTTGAAGAAGACTACTTGGCTCATAACTGGGCGTGTTATACTGTGCAGGAACTCCCAGCTTGCACAGAAAACTTGATTTTGTTTTTCTAGCTGTGATGCCTTTAGCTTGACTCATCTCTGAAGGCCAGGATTTTAGCTCCTGAGTCAGGAAAGGACAGAGGTTTAAGAGTCAACAAATAGGTAAAGATTAATTGCCCAAGAAAACAGTAATTAGTAACAAGATCTCCCACCTTGTATTTTTCATATTGTTTAAAAGAGGAGGGGGCACCCTGCCCAACTGGGAACATTGCTTTTCTCCCCTGTAGGGAAAGAGTTTCCCTGCCCAATTCTGAGACACTTGCAGATACAAATTGGAAAACTGTAAATTTCATCTATTTCATGCCAAGATGTAATGTGAAAGTAAAGATTTCTTTTTGGATGCACAATCTGAGCCTCTCGAGTTTTTGTTGGTACTCACATCCCCTGAAGGTGAAAGAGACCTATTACCTCCCTCCTCCCCCCCCCCCCCCCCCCTCCAGGAAACAACTAATGAGTCACCCCAGCCATCATGGCACTTGGAGAATTTGTTTCTCTTCCCCCACTAGAAAGGAACCCTGTCCCGAAGCCCTGGACTGTGAAGAAGTGGAAGAGAAATTGGAAATTGGCCCCGGGGGACCCTCATGTGTCCCTGCCACCTGGCCCCTAAACCGGAGAAGGGGGTGACATTTGTTTCAGTGGAAAGAAAGCAAGAACAACTCAAAGATGTATTTGTATGGGGATAGAGTTAAAGTAAATTAGTGTAACATGAACTACAAAACACAACCACAACAACATACTGGAAGAACTTTTTTAAAAAATTCACTGTTAACCACATTAATGTCTCTTTTTGCTTTCTGCATATACAATATTTTAATTTTAGGAATGTTTTATCTACAACAAGGATAAATAAACTTAGAACCAATAAACAAAGCAAAATCTCGGCACACAAGGAGATTACCGCATTCTGTCAGAAGGTGTCACTCACAGACTAAGGATTCTTTGCAAGCAGGCCTGTAACTAGAAGTATACCCAATAACCACATACTATTAAGCACTGCACAAAAGCAGAAGTACAGGGAAATTAAGAGATGTCTTTAGCCAAAAAGAAATGTATAATAGTTTATGATAGTTGACACTTTTATTTTTTTGACTGAACAGATTTCCTGTAATAGAAGTAATGTGGTTGTGATGTTGGTCTTCTACATGGATGTGAAAAAATAAAGGTCAGACAAGAGTCTGACATTTTCATTGGTCTAATTGAAAACAATTGTGGCTAGCTTTAAGAGCTATATCTTCTTCATGGAGTTCAACTCTCACAAGCTAGTCACAAATGCAGGGAAATGGAGAAAGGGAGGCTCAAAAGAAGAGAAAATACTGAAAGATGTTTGGAACAGATTTCTAGTAGAAGTAGCAGGAATAAAAAATGTTAACGCAGAATTCAAGTATGCATGGGACAGACATAAAGAAGGAGGGAAGAGAGAAATTACTCAAATAGTACACTAAAACATCAGTCAGGTATACGAAAAAATAGTACACTAAATCAGGTATACAAAAAAACAAAAAGATCTATATTCAGAGGCTATTTAGCTTCTCAGATTATCTGGCTAAATGCCGATTTCTGAATATTTCCCCGACTTACTGGCCGATGCAGTAAAGTGCACTCAGGCTGAGCGCACCGTTAGCCCCCATTTGGACGCTTGTTTTCCACGCGCTATTTTTATCCCTTATACAGTAAGGGGTAATAGTGAGTGGAAAATGCGCGTCCAACACCCCCCCCCCCCCCCGAAACTAATAGCGCCCGCAACATGCAAATGCATGTTGATGAGCCTATTAGTTAGTCCCGCGCGATACAGAAAGTAAAATGTGCAGCCAAGCCACACATTTTACTCTCAGAAATTAACGCCTGCCAAAGGCAGGAGTTAATTTCGGCCAGCACCAGGCAAGTGTACAGAAAAGCAGAAAAAACTGCTTTTCTGTACACCTTCCGACTTAATATCATAGCAATATTAAGTCGGAGGCCCCAAAGATAAAAAAAAAAATCTGCCCACGGCCCGCGGGTTGGAAAACAGACGCTCAATTTTGCCTGCGTCCATTTTCCAAACCCATGGCTGTCAGCGGGTTCGACCACCGACGCCGGTAAAATTAAATGTCGGCTGTCAAACCCGCTGACGGCCGCTGTTTCTGTCAAAAAGGAGGAGCTAGGGACGCGCTAGTGTCCCTATCGCCTCCTTTTTACCTTGGGCCCTAATTTGCATACCTGGGCTTCCTGAATCGTGCGCCCAGGAGAGTGGCCTGGGCGCGCATGGGGAGAGCGGGCGCTCGCCGGCTCTCCCGCAAAGTTTTCTGTATCGGCCCGTTAGCCGGGTAAACTTTAGCTGGCTATTTCAATATCCAGCTAAAATTGAGTCAGATAACTTTCTGGAAGGAGTTAGGTTAGCCGGCCAAGTTATCTGGCTAACTTTGATGTTCAGAGTCAGCTGGATAACATAGCTGGCTGACTCTGGTCGTGCTGTGAACGATATAGTAAAAATCTAAAAGTTTACCTGGCTGGAGCTGGAGAGGAGGAGACAGCCTTCCAAGACTCTTCTGGAGAGTTAAGAGGACCAAGCCAAAGAGCTGCTGCCAGGGATCTTCCCTCTAGCCACGGCAGAGTTAGGAATAGGACAGGCAGCCATGGGAAGGCTGTATCTCTGCCTCCCATGGTGCCTCATTGCCAGGGGCTGTTGCTGCCATGGCTCTTACCTTTCAGGCGTGGCGGTGAAGAGAGGCCCTGTACTGCCCATATCAGCACAGGCCTGGTGCAGGAGAGGCAGGGGAGGGGTGCAGAAAGCGGCAGGGAGCCTTGGGCAAGCTCCAGCTAAGGAGATCAGGCTTCAGCTGGACCTGCAGACCCAGCCATAATGATGACATCACTGTGACTCTTAAAGGGGACAGGTCACAGCAGCACCTCAGCACCTCAGAGGAGGAACAAAAGGAAAAACTGATAAATAAAACAAGGAAAATAGTTAAAATAAATAAAATAAAAGCTGGGGGCTGTACAATGGTGGATGGAGACCCAAGCAAGACCCTGCCATGAAAATCAGGACCCCCACTGCCCCAGGAATCTCAGGAATACAATAGGACATCAAGGTGATGTGAGCCGCAGCAAGGGACCATGGGAGCACCTCTGCTGCTGCTGTGCATGGAGAGTGAACCTGGGAGAAAAGTAAGACCCGGGAAGCAAGCCAATGCAGCCTTATGGGAAAAACAATTTTAAATGATTGTTTTGGCCAGGATGAGTAATGGGGTGGCCAGTACCAGCCCCCATCACCTGTGCTAGGGTGATTGGACACATTTTTGGGGTCAGAGAATACCCCCATGACAGGACTCATGTTTTGAAAATTTCCATTCCAGGTTTTCCTGTAGCACAGTGAATATCTCCTGCAGCAAATCCAAAAACACTAGGATCTTTCAGACCTTATCTGTTGTCATATTCTATGTTTGCATATTTACTTTTATTCATTATGGTTGTCAGACAACTGCTTAGTCACTACTCAGTGCATACTGGAAACAGATCTTAGCTTAATAAGACCCTGGGATTATTTAATAATCCCCTGCATTATCCCCTCTGAAATTAATGTGTAATGTTTTGGCCAGCCATGGGATGCCCCATGACTGGCCACACTTACCTCCAATTGTCATCAATGCAGCTGAGATGCCATCATACCACCCTCCCCCTGAGCCTCTCTAGGCGCACACGCACATAGTACACAAACACTTAAGGGCCCCGCACCAGGAAACATGTCTGCCGGCGCCCAGTGGTGATGACACAAGGAAGGGTATGTAAAACTCCAGCCACGCTACAAGTATTGCCTCAGTGACAAGTCATCTTGCAGTCTTGTAGTGCATGTTGCTCTCCTTGTTGCAATGTCTCCACATTGCCTTGCCTCACTTTGCCTGCCCCTGTCGTGTCTTGGTCCCATTGTGCCCTGCACTGGTCTTGTCTGTCTCTGCCTGACTCCCGGTTTGACTTTGGCTTGGACCTCAACTACTCTTCTGGATCTCTGCCTGCCCTGAGCTCTACCTAGACCTTGACACTGCTTACTCACTGCCTGCCTTTGGCCTGCTACTCTTCCTTGTCTGACCTCTTGTTACAGTTCCATTGCCTAAGCCCTGCCAGCCCCTGGAACCCAAGGCTCAACCTGCAGGGAACAGAGCTAGTATAGGTGAAGTCTTAGTCCTAGTCCTTGTAAGTGTGTGTCCACCTGCTGTCAGCATGAGCCTAGTGGGTTAGCTTGCTAGGCTGCATCAACCACACCGGAGCCAAAGGGCTCACATATGTGACAGACTGCTGAGGCCATGAGCTCGATGGACTCGTCCCTGGTCAAATGGACTCCATGCTGATTCATGAACTCGCACCTGCTCCGGCACTTCCTCCGCTGTACTGGACCGAAACCTTTACCTCCACCATGCCACATTTACCTCCACCACCCAGGATTGATGGGTATTACAAGGCTTGCAGGAGCCTTATGAACCAGTGCATGTTGCACTTTGAGCTACAGGCTGCCAACTTCCCATCGGACCGGACCAAGGTAACATTTATTCTCTCTCTGCTGGCTAGTTCTGTCCTAGCCTGGGCTTCACCACTGTGGGAAAGGAACAATCCCCTTGTAGGGAATTTGGCTAACGCCTTGAGCAATTCTGGAAATTTTTTGATGAGCCTGGTCGGTCCTCCTCAGCTGCCACTGAATTACTCCACATTAGGCAAGGCACCCATACAGTTGGTGATTATGCCATTCAGTTCTGGATCTTTGTTGCGGTGAAGACAGTCTGACCACCGTTTTTTGGTAGGGCCTTGCAGTGAGCATTAAGAATGAGCTGGCCAAGATCTGCTGCCGGACTGGAGGATCTCATCGCACTTTCTGTTCTTGTGGACCTCCACTTCCAAGATCAGGCCTGGGAGAAAGAGGTCTCGACAGCATTTCAGGTTGGCACCCAAATTTCAGCATCTTCTGACTTCTTCCATAGACACCACAGCTGTTTCCTTCACTGAAGAGCCTATGCAGCTTGGCAGGGCCTAACTCACAAAAGAAGAGAAGGAAAGTCGCTGGTGGCTCAACCTCTGCCTCTATTGTGCCACTCAAGGGCACATTGCTGGCATTGTTCCAAGAAGCAGGAAACTTCCAAACCTAGGATTGGTTGGAGATGCAACCCTAACCAGGCCTTCATCCTCTCCTCATTTACTCGTACCATTCAGTCTCACCTCCAGCACTACAGAAGTGTAAACAAAGTCATTCCTGGACTCTGGCACCAGAGTAAATTTCATTGACAAAGCACTGGTACACCAGTTCAAACTTTCCACGGCAACCCTGGAGAAGCCAGTTATTGTCTCCTCAGTTTATGGCGAACCCCTTCCTGGACAGCTGTCCTTCGTTACCCTGCCACTCACTCTTCAGACTGGACTCCTGCACCAGGAAAGCATCACTCTCTATGTATTAGCCAATGCGGTCAATGCAATCATCCTTGACTTACTCTGGCTGATGCTCTACAACCCCACAATAGATTGACAGGCCCTGCAGATTTCTTGCATGGGAACCTCCTATTGACAGCAATGTCTCACTTGGATCTCCCCAACAATGCCAGTAGCCCGGACTCTGACCCCAGTCCTACCAAGCCTTTCTCCTCAATATGCAGCGTTTGCAGATGACTTCAGCAAGAATCATGCAAAGACACTGCCTCCCCACAGGTCCTACGACTGACCAGTCGACCTGCTCCCAGGGAAAATGTCCTCTAGAGGTATGGTCTATCCACTATCTGCTCTGAAAACAGCAGCCATAACAAAAAATATCAAGGAAAATCTGAAGCAAGGATTTATCCACCCTTCATCCCCTCTAGCAGAGCAGGCTTCTTCTTTGTTGGAAAGAAGGATGGCTCCCTCAGGCCATGTATCGATTACAGGGGTCTTAATAATATAAACCACAAGAACAGATATCCGCTGCCCCTAATAACAAAACTTTTTGACCACCTGCATGGACCACAAATATATACCAAGCTGGACTTCGCTGAAGCCTATAATCTCATCAAGATACGAGAAGGAGAAGAATGGAAGATGGCATTTAACACCTGCAATGGACATTATGAATACCTAGTAATACTATTCGGCCTTTACAATGCCCCTGCCATATTCTAACACATGGTAAATGAAATCTTCAGAAACCTCTTCTACTCTCACATTCTAGTATATCTGGACGACATTCTTATTTTTTCATGCCCCTTGACATGGGCGGATTACCCTATCAGGGCTTTGGGCATGCCCCGGTGGACCGGACAGGCCAGTCACATGATTTGTGTTGATTGCAGTGGCCCCATGCCCAAGGAACCATTTCAATGAACACCAGGCCCTGCAGCAGCTGTTCTGGTAGAGCGAGTTCCTCCCCTGAGGCTCGGTGCTCATTTCTCTTCTTGCTTTTCCCATGGCTGGAGCTGCAGATCCATTGGCATGTCTCTTTAATCCCCCCTTTCGTGACTGCAGTCGCATCTACATGTCCCTACATTTTCTATTTTTTACCTTTCCCTGCAGCATCACTAATACATTGTGGGATTGCTTCCCTTCCTCTCACCACCACTGGGGTGGGAAATGCTCACGTGGCCTTCCCTCATACCAGTCCCATCTCTCCCACTGCTACCTCATTACAGCTGAAGGCTATTCAGTGATTTCTGCCAACGGCCTCCTTTTGATGGGGCCATGGCAAAAAATAACTCTCCCACCCATCCTGCAACATGCCTTTTTGCCCACCTCATGCTAGTCTGCCTTGTGGCTGTCAGCCGCCACTTTTGCCATCTTCTTTGCGGCCTGTGCACCACTGACTCTGCTGGGCTACCTCGCTCCTGCACAGCCTGGAAACACTGCCTTTGCCTTTCTGTGTGGTCCTGACGCCAACAACACCACTGGACCACCACCGGCATCCGCTTCTGCCAGCATTTTCCTAGGTATGTGCACGTGCCTCTGCTTAAGATTTAAAGGGACTGCGGCGGGAAAGGCCCCATGCCCCCCTCCCCCCCCCCCCATAATGTCCTTCCTGCAGCCCTTTAAAAGGCTCTTCAGTCAGTTCTTCATGGCCTTTGCAAAGGTCTGCTAGTGCATTCAAGGTCCTCCATGTTTCCTGTTTCAGGTTCCTGGTCAGCTGTTTCCTGTGGTCTTTTCATCTTGTTCCTGAATCCAAGTCCTTGCCTTATTTCTGGTTCCAAGCCTTTATCCTGTCTAGAGTCTTCAGAGTCTTCATCACTAGTTCAAGTCTTCAGAAGTCTTTCCTTGGTTTTAAGGTCTGAGTTCTGAGTTCCTGAGTCTGAGTTCCGAGTTCCTGAGTCTGTGTTCTGAGTTCCTGAATTTGAAGTCTGAGTTCCTGGTTCCTGAGTTCCTAGCTCCTGAGTCTGAGTTCCTGAGTCTGAGTTCCGAGTTCCTGAGTCCTGTCCCTGGCCTTCAGAGTTCTTATTCTAGCTTCCATCTTGTTCCAAGTCCTTGAGTCCAGTGTCTGCGCCACTATTGGTGTCATCCACAGCCAGTCCCGGGGTTGTGTAGGGCGCGCAGTGGCACTGGTCTTTCTTAGAGCCTTCTTCATGTTTCAAGTCCTGAGCCTTCGTCTAGTTCCAAGTCCTGAGCCTTCATCATGTCTAAGTTTTCACCTTCTTGCCAATGTCCAGAATCCTCAGCCTCTCATCTGTCCTCATGTTCAAACCACTTCCAAGCAGCAGTACAAAAGGGCTTTTGAGTGGATGGAGGCTACCCCAGAGACCAGCATAGGTTTCTGGTTCTCAGTTCCTGAAGCGTGTTGGACGTCCAAGTATTCGTGTTCCAAGTCAAGAGTATTCCTTTTTAAAAGTCTAGAGAGTTTCCTGTTTCAGCCAGCCTGAACCAGATGTGCTCGCTTGCCAACGGCGTGGACTATGGCCAGCCCTGGGGTTGTGTAGGTTGCGATGCGGCACAGGGGCTCGTGCTCTCGAGCACCCGTCCACGCTCACAACAGTACTGGTGTTTTAGGGTCTGGTATAATATTTGTAGCATTGCCTTTTCATAGGTAGGGTTGTCACTGTTTGAATGCTGGCTGTTAGTGGTGTTTTGGTATTAGATGTTTAATATATTTTAGTTGTAATTTAGTTTACCTAAAGCTTTCTGAGAGCCAAGCCCACACCCAATATGTTAGTGCAATATGGGATCCAAGTGTATTTTTATTTTCATAGGATTTTCTGATTGGCACCACAAAGGTGCATGTAAATATAATGTACATGCTGTAAATTATATTTTTACCTCATAAGACTGTACTTTGAATATCCTTTTTAATGTAAAAACTATTATAAATGCATAACTTTTAACTGTGTATGGGGATAGAGGGGCTGGGGTAAAAGGCTGTAAGGTTCACCTATGGCGCCTGATACCCTTGCACCAGTCCTGGCTGCATTGGCTTTATGAGGGAATGCAAGATTCTGGAGCTGTACTCCTTTGGATCCTGTGGTTATCCCCAGTCTTGTCTAGGGATTCATTTTTCTTTTTAAGCCCTGGAGAAACAGCCATAGATCACATCTGGTACCCTCTTCCCATCCCCTAAAATAGATAGGCAGTGCGAAGCCTGGGGGAACCATAAAAGCAGAAAACTCTATAGCACACAGTCGATGGGAATGCGCTGGAGTGGTGGCAGGGGCACGGAGTCGTGGAAGCAAGCTACAGTCACAGAAAGGGATGGGGTGAGCCTAGAGGAAAGAGCCTGTGCAAGGTTGGGGAGGCTTCTGCTGCTTGGCTCGCCTCTAAAAGAGTCAACTGGCTGTGGAACCAATAAGGCTCCTGGAGTGGGCAGGCCAAGAAGGGGTGGAAGTGGAAATGGGAAAAGGGAGAGGGCTGCTGCAGGCTGCAGAAGGGCAGCAATCATAAACTTTTTATATAATGATGCAGTAGGACTGGAGCGGAAGCACTCACTGTGTGAGCAAACTCTCTTTCACAGAGAAAGACATCCACAGACACATACTTTCTTTATGGCACACCCATACACTGAGAGCAAGAGCATGTGTGTGTATGTCTTTGTATCCATACACACCCTGTCTCGGATACAAAGTGAATGTCTGAAAGAGTGTGCATGGGTGCTTGTGTCTGAGATACTGTGTGTATGTCTGACACTGGCTGCCAGTGTGGTTGTCACCTCACTTGGCAACTGGTTCAAAAGCTGATTGGTTGGCAAGAGACTCTAATACCAGACCAGGAATCCAAGATATCTATCTATCTATCTAAATATAGATAGTAAGAGAGGGAGAGAGAGAGAGAGATGAATATCCAGGCACTAGCCCTATTAAAACTAGGGGAAACAACAAATTAGCAATAAATAAATATGTGCCACATTTATAAATACAGGTAAAGTGTACCACTCACAATTATATTAATACATATAGCAAATAATCAAAAAAGAATCTGAAGTAGATTATATGTGAACAAAGAATATTATATAAAATCTCTAAAAAACTAATCACATCTATACAACCATACTCACACAAGTCTCAATAAAAACTGTATAGCGTCGAACAACTATATAAATCACATATGTTCCTTCTGTCATAGTCCCTCTACAGCAAACGATGAGCCATCCAAAGTTCCAAGTGTCAGCAGTATTGTAATTGACTTTTTCAGGGCTCAATATCAAAAGTTCAAGAAACTTGATTCATTTGTTCAAAAACCAAATATGTAAGGCTCCCAAAAAAATTCAAATTGCAGAGAATGCTAAAACCCCCCACTGTTAACGAACAGTTCTTTGACTCCCTACAAAGGCTTTCATTTCACCATGTAACTGGCTTCCTCAGGGGCTTATATAATAAGGTATTTCAAAGCACACATAACAAATTGAGCCTCCAACTTGAAGGACTTGATAGCTCCATTCTTCACAAATTCAACATTGCACTAAACCAGATGTATAAAGTAGATCCACTCATAACTTCAAGGAATAAACTTCCCATCGCTGCTAGCCAAACTCATAACAACCTTCATCAAGAACCAGGAAGGGAAACCCGAATCCATCAAAGTCATATCTTTTATGATTAACAAATTTTATATATATATATATATATATATATATATATATATATATATATATATGAGAGATCTAACCAAACTTGGGGATGGAGGGCAACCGATTGCATGAATGGAAGGTCACTGCAGCTCTCCCCTGGTCTAGAATGTACTCTGCTACTTAGCTATTTAGGAAAAATGTGAAATTTATGTTACAGAATTTTTGACTCAATTTTGCCAGGCTCCAGTTCACAGGATGTACCTCTGAAGGGTCAGTTTGGCATGCTTTCAGGAATTGTTGGAATACTTGCTGCAGGGGAAGTGCACAAGATTGTTGGGTAGATACCCCGTGGGCTGGTTTTGAAAAAAAATTCCCTTGGACTGATATTTTCCTGCAATCTACCTCTGTTCCTCAAGACAGCACCATGAGCATGTTAAACAAGTACTTCAAAGGTTGCGTGAGAATCACCTATATGCCAAGCACAAGAAATATACCTTCAAGCAAGACGAACTATCTTTCCTGGGCTATATTATCTTCCACCATGGCCTGCACATGGACCTGAACAAAGTAAAAGCCATTCAGGATTGGCCTCAGCCGGTGGAACTCAAGGCTCTGCCAACTACTACCGGCAATTCATACATGGGTACTCCTCACTAGCAGCTCCTCTCACTGGTCTTACAAAGAAAGATGCTGACACCAGGAATTGCTCTGAAGACATTGTCCAACCTTCCATCATCTCAAGCAGACAATTCTTAAGGATCCCTGTCTTTTAGCACCCGGACCTGTCCCGGCCCTTTATCATGGTGGTAGATGCCTCTGCCACTGGGGTGGGGACTGTCCTCATGCAGCATAACAATAAAGGTACTCTCCAGCCTTGCTTCTTCTTTTTCAAAAAGTTCACACCCACGGAAAAGAATTACACCATCGGAGACAGAGAACTTCTGGCAGTGAAACTGGCTTCAGAGGAATGGCACCACTTAGTGAAGAGAACTAGGCACCTGGTCACAATCTTCACCAACCATAAAAATCTGCAGGACCTCCAGAAATACAGTCTTTCATTTTTAACCACTTTGACTTTGAGTTCTAATACCGACTAGCAAAGAAGAACCAAGGGGCTTATACCCTTTCTTGGTCCTTCAAAACAGAAGACCTAACAACCCCCCCCCCCCCCGCCACATTATCGATCCTGCAAGAATTGTGGTAGCCGCTGCAGTTACAATGCCACTAGAAAAGCTAGTGGTTCCCAAATGCCTCTGGGAGAAAGTACTTAAGTGGGCCTATGATTCTCGCCTGGCAGGTTACCCTGGAATAGCAAAAATGATGGAACTTCTCTTTTGCCACTATTGGTGGCCCCAAGTGAGGCATGATATGCAGTGCTATGTGGAGTCCTGTCCTAATTGTGCAGTTAACAAGAGCTCCCATGCTCACCCATAGGGTCTGTTACAGTCGTTGCCAGTCCCCGAGAGACCATGGACTCATGTGGCCATGGACTTTATCACAGACCTGACTACTCTGACTGGCCTGCCACTGCTCCTTTTTCAGTTCCAGCTGACACTTTCTCTGTACTTTCACCAGTTGCACTGGAGAAAGCACAGAAAGGGCGACCAAAATGATAAAGGTGATAGAATGGCTTCACTATGAGGAAAGGCTAAAGAGGTTAGGGCTGTTCAGCTTGGAGAAGAGAGATGGCCGAGGGGAGATATGATAGAAGTCTATAAAATTTTGAAAGGACTTGAACGTGTAAATGTGAGTTGGTTATTTACTCTTTTGGATAATACAAGGACTAGGGGGGCACACCATGAAGTTAGCAAGTAGCTCATTTAAAACAAATTGGAGAAAATTCTTTTTCACTCAACGCATAATTAAGCTCTGGAATTCATTGCCAGAGGATCCAAAAAAGGTTTGGATAAATTCCTAGAGCAGAAGTCCATAAACTGCCCATGCTTGGGATCCATGCATTTAATGTTTGGGTACTTACCAGGTACTTGTGATTTGGTTGGTCACTGATGGCCACAGGACACTGGGCTTGATGGACCCTTGTTCTGACCCAGTATGAAATATCTTATGTTCTTATGTTCTCCCTCAAATGGCTGTACTATCTTCTTGGTCACTGTGGACCGGTTCTCAAAGATGGCTTATTTCATCCCACTCTCCAGACTCCCATCTGCTTCAGAACTGGCTTATCTCTTTTTCCCCAAAATCTTTGCCTGAATGTGAGTAGACTCAATTATATCACCACAAAAAACTCACAAAAAATGAATAATTGAAAACAAAACAGTTCATGTGTTATTATTAATTTCAAAACAGAACACAACGTCTCCAAAAAATATTTTAATAGAGGGGGTAGTAGTTTCATATCATTATATATCAGTACCATCTCGGTTACCATTAAAGCTTGTAATCATTGTATAAGATTTGCAGGAACCTTTGGGACATATCTGCTTATGTGCAGCTAAGTAAAAACTAACATTGGAAGAGAAAAAATAGTTATTGAAAAATCTTTTTAAGTGTTTTAGGACACATTTCATCATATATAATTTAATAATATCATGTTTTCCACCGTGCTATTGAAGTATCCAGTTCAAATTAATAATTGAGTTTGAATTTTTCATGGTTCTAATTTTTTTTTCATGATAAGAGGTTTTTGGAGTTTCACTATATAGAAAAATTGGAGGATGGTGGTCAGTTAATGATTACAAGCTTTAATGGTCACTGGGATGGTACCGATATATATGATATGAAATTTCTACCTCCTCTATTAAAATATTTTTTGGAGACATTATGTTCAATTTTGAAATTAATAATAACACATTATCTCTTTTTCCAGCATGTCTTCAGACTCCACAGCTTACCCAAACATATTCTCTCAGACTGGGGCGTTCAGTTTACGGCTAGGTTCTGAAGAAGCTTGTGCAAGAAATTTGGAATCTCATTGGACTTTTCTTCAGTGCACCACCCTCAAAGTAATGGGCAGATGGAAAGATCCAATCAAATCCTCCAGGGATTCATAAGAGCCTATATGAATAAATGGTAGGATGATTGGGCATCTCTCTTTCCTTGGGCAGAATTCTGCCATAACAATCATACCAGATATTCTGAGGGGTCATCCCCCTTCCAGATCTTATATGGTAGATATCTACAGGTCCCACTTTCTATACCCTTAACAGTTCCATGTCCCGCAGCCAATGTTGTGGGCCAAGATCTTGAAGAGTTGCGACAACAGACCTGCCAACTTCTCACGTTGGCCACTGAAAAATACAAGAAGCAAGATGACAAAAGACACTGGCAGGCACTTCATCTTAAACCTGTAGATTTGGTATGGCTAAATACCTGCTATCTACAACTGAAAAATCCATCTATGAAGTTTCCACCCCATTTGTAGGCCCATTTCCCATCATTCAGCAGATTAGGCCAGTTGCATGACAATTGAGACTGCTATGTACCCTCAAGGTCCACAACGTTTTCCACATATCTCTCCTCAAGCCTCTACTGTTTTCTTGGCCCTCACGATCCCCTTCTAAAATAATGGAGGTGACCTCGGAGGAGTACATAGAGTATGAAATTCAGGAGATCCTTGACTGCAAACGCATCTGAAACAAGCTCCACTACCTCATCTCCTGGAAGGGATTTGACACCAAAGAGAACTTTTGGGTACCAGCTTCTGACGTCCAAGCTCCCTGTCTCACTCAAGAGTTCCATTGCCTCTTCCCACGTAAGCCTAGGCCTAGGGCTTTGGGGAGGGGGCTTAGGAGGGGGTACTGTAACATTTTGGCCAGCCGCTGGCCACACTTACCTCCAAACCCTGCTGAAGTAGCTGAGACACCACCATGTCGCCCTTCCCCCGGGCCTCCTTAGGTGCACGCGCATATGGTGCACTAACACTTAAAGGTCCCACAGCGTGAAACACAACTGCCAGCACTCAGTGATGATGTCACACGGCTGGGTATTTAAAACCCACCTGCGCTATAAGTATTGCCTCAGCAAAGGTCCTCCTGCAGTCTTGCAGTGCATGTTGCTTTCCTTGTTGTCGTGTCGCTTTGTCACCTTGCCTCACCTTGCCTGCTCCTGTTAATTTTTGGTCACTTTGTGCCCTGCCCCTGTCTTGTCTGTCTCTGCTTGACTCCTGGTTTGACCTTTGCTTGGAATCTACTGTTCTTCTGGATCTCCGCCTGCCCTGAGCTTTGCTTGGACCTCGACACTGCCTGATCTCCACCTACCTTGACCTCTGCCTGGACCTTGACAGTGACACTGCTTACTCGCTGCCTGCCCTGACTTTGACCTGCTGCTCAACCTCACCTGACCTCTCCTTACAGCACCCTCTCCTAAGCCTTACCAGCCTCTGGAACCCAAGGGCTCAACCTGTGGGTAATGGGGCTGGTATAGGTGGAGCTCTAGTCCCAGTCTTTGTAAGGTTGTGTCCACCTGCCTTCAGCATGGGCCTAGTGGGTTCGCCTGCTAGGCTGCATCAACCACACCACAGTCAAATGGCTCACATCCATGACATGTTTGTCCTTCAAGGTCTAAAAGTAGAGATCCTTTATTGGGCAACATATTCATATTGTGCTTTCTATAACCTAAATTTAATTGGAGGAATAAAACAGTAAATCTGTAAGTAAACAACTATGTTACCTTCCACTTATTAAAATAATTATATGCAGATGTGAAATTGCACAGCTATGATATGTAACATGTTGTCCTTACTTGTCATGGCTTGTAACAATGCTTCCTTCTACTCTCTAAAACAATTTGGTGAGTTAAAAAGTGCAAAAGGTTACTCTTGATAGGAAGAGGCAGTACTACAGCTGATCCTACTGAATGAAGTTCTGTGTGTTTTAATTTTAGCAGTATTTTCAAATGACTTTTCTAACCTTCAGTTTGAAACTTAAAGTAAGTGACTCTCTAGAAATCTTTTTCAATGTATGTTTCTCTCATTTTACCAGGCCTCCTTTCCTATTGCATGCTGTAGATGTGTGTATGCACCAGAGATAAGCTAGGTCACATGCAGGCTTATATTCTTTCATTCAGCAATATAAAGTGAGGATTCCTGGTGTTCCACCATCTGCACTGTGCTGTAGCAAATGCGGTGCATGCCTAGTGTCCTGCTGGTGTGCGGCAGTATACACTAACAGAATGCGAGAAGCTTACTCTGTGCTAGGATCAGACACGGTCCACATTTTTCTGCAGCAGAAGTGAACCAGATGAATCCCAATGAGTTTGTTGTCTTGAATATTCCACAGGGGGAAAAAAAAATCCTCTGTCATGAATTAGTTCACTGTAATATTTGAAATAGGAACATTTTGAATCGAAAGAGCCATGGAACATTGCAGGCAGCTTGCAGAATGCTGCAGAGCACATTTCAGCATTTTCTGGGGTTCACATAAACAAAAATTCACAGATTAGTAGATTTGACCAATAATTTTCTAATTTAGATATAAAATAAAACTATTGCTTAGCTAGATTATGGTAAACTTTTTCAAATAAAGCACATATCATCTCTGACAACATGCTGTAGGCAAAACCCAACTTCTTACCTTAATAATTAATCTCTCTTCTGTTCTGTTATTGACATTTAGTCATTAAAGCTGTGACCACAGGAAGGCACTTATGTTAATGAAGTGTTTGTCAAAGTGATAATCTATCAGTTGTAGGCCAGATGTGGACAAAACTAATAACATCCATTTAGTCCACAATGTCCTATGTTTTTGCATCCAATCTGCAGGATAAAATCTGTTGGGTTTTTTTTCTAAAGAAAGATTTCTACATATTCAGTCACCTCTTTCTTACCAATGTAATATAAGATACTTCAAATGTTTATTTATTTACATATTTATTTTGCCATTTATATGGATACCCTAAAGCAGTGAGCTGTGCATCAAGTTGCATACAGGTATAACACATTCTTTCCTAAAAGGATTCTGAAGCAATGTGAGATAAAAAGGCCGATGTACTGCTGCCTGGACCTGCCCCTTCTCTGGACCTGCCAATTGTTGCTAGCTGCCTGCCCCGACCTTGGCCCATCTCTGACTCCATTAGCCTGCCACCTGCCCTGACCCTGGTGTGTCTCTAGATTTTAGTCATTTCCACTTTCCTAGGGACCCGCTTAAGTCCTGCCGGCCGCCAGAAACCAAGGGCTCAACCTGTGAGGGAGGTGGCTGGTAAAGGTGAAGTTCCAGACTGTCCCACTACAGGGTGCACTGTCCAAGCTGCCAGCGTAGACCTCGGGGGTTTGCACTCGAGGCTGCATCAACTACACCAGAGCACTAAGTTCTCATACACCCACTACCCTTCACAGATTGCCGAGGCCATGAGTTCGGCAGGCTCGCTTCCTGTCTTCACCATCGCCGGCCTAGCACATCAGCTTCAACAGCAGCGTGATCAGCTGAATTCCATGGCCAGATATCTTCAGGGCATTACGGCCCGGCTTGCTCTGGCTCCCACTCTGGCACCCGTCTTGCACCCTGCTCCTCCCATGCTCCACCTGCCTCCGCCTCTGAGGTATGATGGGGATCTCAAAAAATGTAGAGGCTTTCTCAACCAATGTTGGATGCAATTTGAGTTGCAGGCCCCTTGTTTCTGACAGACTGAGTCAAAGTAACTTATATTCTTTCCTTTTTGGCAGCACTGTGTTGACTTGGGTCTCACCCCATTGGGAGAGGAATGATCCACTCTTGGGGGATCTGGCACACTTTCTGAAAAAGTTCAGGCAAATATTTGATGAGCCCAGTTGTATAACTTCCAAGGAGTCTGAACTCCTACAGATTAGGCAAGGTTCCTAGTCTGTAGGGGAATATGTAGTACATTTCTGCACTCTGGCCTCTGAACCTCAGTGGGGTAGCAACAACCTGATTGTGATTTTCCAACAAGGACTCTCGGAGCACATTAAAGATGAGCTGGCTGCCTGAGACCTGCTGGATACCTTGGAGGGCCTGATTAGCCTAGCCATATGACTGTACCTGAGGTTCCAGGAATGGACCAAAGAGAGAAACTTGGTTCACCGCTCCATCTCTCCAAAGACTTGCTCCGAACTTTCAGTGTCTTATCTAGTGGATTGCTTCAAGCTCTCAGCCAAGGAGAAGCAGAGGTGCTGTAACCTCAACCTCTGTTTATACTGCGCTGCATCTCGGCATTTCACAAGTTGCTGCCCAAACAAACCAGGAAACTCAAGGACTTAGGCCTGTGGGAGCGACCTCCCTAGGTCATCCCTTCATCTCCACAACTATTTGTCACAGTATGTCTGGGTCTTGGGGTCATTCTTATCTATGCTCTTGCCTTCCTGGATACTGGTGCTGGAGACAGCTTTATCCATAAGGCTGTGGTCCAACACTACCGCATAGCCATGGTTCTCTTGGATACCCCACTCTTGTTTGCCCCAGTTTAAGGAGAACCCCTGCCTGTGCAAGATACAAGAGCCAAAGTATCCCTGACTATGCAAACAGGGATCTTGAAAAGTGAGAAAATTTGCCTCTATGCATTGCCCAAAGCAATCAAAGCAATTATCCTGAGCCTGCCTTGGTTCATGCTTCATCAGCCTCATATTGATTGGACCATGTTGCAAATTGCCAGATGGGGGCCTAGTTGTCATAAGTAATGCCTTTCCAAAGTCTCGCCTGTGGTGCCTATGGCCTTGACAGTTACCCTGGGGCTCCCAGGTCTGCCTCCACAGTATACTGAATTTGATGATGTTTTCAATAAACAGCAGGAGGGAGGCCCTGCTGCCTCATCGCTGCTACAGTTGTGCCATAGATTTGACCCCTGGCAAGGTTCCACCCAGAGGCAGAGTATATCCACTTTCTGACCCAGAGGCTATGACACAATATATTAAAGAGAACTTAGATAGAGGTTTCATTTGCTCTTCTTCCTCTCCCGCATGAGCTAGATTCTTTTTCATAGGGAAGAAGGACAGATCCTTGCATCCCTGCATTGATTATCGTGGTCGTAACACTATTACCAAGAGAAATTGTTACCCTCTTCCCTGATCTCTGAGCTCTTTCACCATTTTTGGGGCATGCAAATATTTGCCAAGTTGGTTCTTCAGGGGGCATACAACTTGATCAGAATCAGAAAGGGCGATGACTGGAAGACCACCTTTAACACCCATGATGGACACTATGAGTACCTAGTGATGCCCTTCAGGTTGTGACACACTCCGGCAGTCTTCCAGTTTATGGTAAATGAGATCTTCCAGGACCTGCTCTACTCCCAAGTGGTAGTTTATCTGGATGACATTCTAGTCTTCTCAAAGTCAGTATCTGAGCACCGACATTATGTGAAACAGGTCCTTCAAAGACTCTGAGCATCACCTCAATGCTAAGTTAGAGAAGTGTACCTTTGAACAGGAAGAGCTTCCTTTCTTGGGATATATTATCTCATGCCAAGGCCTCCAGATGGACCCAGAGAAAATAAATGTCATATTGGAATGGCCTTGGCCAGTAGGCCTCAAGAAGTTGCAATGCTTCCTGGAGTTCACAAATTACTACAGACAATTTATCTATGATTACTCTTTCTTGGCAGCCCCACTCACAGCCCTAACTAAAAAGAGTTCAGACATCAAGAATTGGACCACAGACGCTATTCAAACCTTTGAGCGGCTAAAAGAGGAGTTCACTCTTGCCTACACCACTCAGACTCGTCCAGGCCATTCATCCTGGAGATAGATGTATCTACTCTCAGGGTAGGTGCTGTCCTCCTACAGCTATACACAACAAATATCTATTTGTGAAGCCAGTAGTTACATTTTGTATACCAGAAGGAAAATAGGATGTGCACTGATTTTTTTTGTGTGTCGTTTTTGTTTCAGGTCATATCTGTCAAATTTTGTTTTTATAATGGTTTGGAAGGTAGTTATTTCGTGTTTCCTTCATTTTGGAGTTAGTGTGTACTAATGGGACTTAGTGCGCACTAACTTCATGTTACCAGGGGTAAGTGCACACTAGCCAGTTTTCCTAATTTCGGGCTTAATGCACACTAGATGTTAGTGCGCATTAAGTCCCATTAGTGTGCACTACCTAGTTTTCTAATTTCAGAGTTAGAGCGTCCTAATAGAACTTAGAGAGCACTAACTGGTTGTTAGTGCGTACTAACTGGTTGTAAGCGCGCACTAACTGATTGTTAGCACTCACTAACAAAAAATGTTACCAGTAAATTAAAAAGTGTCAACTGGGAGCAGTTCGTTAGCTAGAGGTATGGTTCTGCATTCCCATTGGCTATCTCCTTCTAAAGAGACAGTAAGGAGACAGCCATCTAGGTGCACACATATGTGAGCCTAGGCTATTTTATAAAATATGCACGTAAGTGCACATATGTTACAAAACCACCATGTCCATGGCTGCGCGCTGATGTACACACATATATGTGCGCCTGTATGCCCATTTGAAAGTTACTGTGCCTCTGTTCATAAAACTGTTTTATGCAGTTAAATTGTTCTTTGAAAATCAACCCGGGGGTTCTGCACATAGAGGATCATGCAAAACTTGATTTTGCACATACTTTTATCTGCAGAAATAGGCATTCTGGGGAAGACAGGGGGAGGACAGAGTAGAGTATATATACATAAGTCTGCTTTGAAAAAATGAGCTAAAGTCTGAGGCTAAAAAGTACCTGCAGACTTTAGCCATATGTGGGAAATTATACAATGCACTATTTGTCCTTTCAACGTGCAAAGTGACCTTTGTGCAATTTTGCACATTTTAGAATATCAGCTTCAAACTGATTCATCCAAGGTCACAAAGAGGATTGGTGGTAGGAACAAGACTTATTCTCAAGTCTGCTAGCTCCCAGCCCGTTATTCAAACCATAAGATAACTCCCATTTGCATTATACAGATCTCTAGTCTGTAAGCTAGATGTCCCACCAGAAGAGAGAGTTTGCATGAAGCTCACAACACTGAAGGTAGGCAAAGCTATGAAGCCAGATAAGATTCAGTGTAGGACTTGGGAAGGGCAGCTTTCAGAAGCTAAACGCTGCCTGAAAATTACCATATCCCTCTTCATGGGTAAAAGTACACACATTGTAGAACAAACACGTATACTTTTACCCACTTTAGAAGGAAGCAAACTAGGGAAAGTGTTTAAGTTGGGGGAAGATAATAGTATACAGAGATTGCATTTATAAATGGAAAAAACAGGTTCCAGTGACTGCAGGTATTATATCCCGGGGGCAATTTTCAAATGTAAAGTATGCAGATGCAATTCTTTTGAAAACTTGTGCAAAGCCTGTGTGCAGAAAGTACTCATAGGCTTTGCATCAGTGAGGACAGTTTGAAAACTTCCCCTGAGGGAAGAAAAAGAGTTGATTTGTTCAGTCTTTGGAGAGAGGAGTGGTTCCGGGTAGATGTCTTCCCTCTTTATAAAAGTGGTCCTAGGGAGGAGATAAGAAACTACAGACCAATTAGTCTGACTACAGAGTTGGGAAGAATAATGGAAATCATAGAAAAGGAGGGGAATGATAATGAAGTATCTTGAATCCAGCTGATTGATGCACTCTGGCATGTTGGCCACCTTATCTGTTGTTATAGTTTCTGTATCCACAAAATTTGGAGCATGCTCCAAATTATCCTAATTTACTTTGATTCATAATGGGGAGCGTAAGAAAGGAGGAGGACCTTGCAAAAACTTAAAATACTAATATTACCTTAGGAATGAATAAAATCAAAAGAAAAAAAGGGGAATATTAATAAAATTGTTTTACTGCCAAATAAAGTATCCATAAATAATAACTAGCAGTGAGATGGCATGCACTGTAGATCAAAGGAGCATAGTCAGTAGGTAATTTAGTGTTGCGATTCTGTTCGCGGCCCCGCGAGCAGGCTCTTAACTTGGACCAGAGGCTGCACGTCAAGCCAGGGCCTTTCCTGGGGTTGCCGACGCCATGTGCTCCCATGGCCCGTCCGCCATCTTGCCGACATGGCAAGAGCCGTGCTGGGCCTTCCTGATGCAGCAGGAAGCTGCCGACGCTGCTGTCTGGCTCCGCAGCCTGGAGGCCACATCCCCAGACTGTCCTTCATGGCTGGAGCCGCTCTCCCTCCTCCTTCAAGTGGCAGGAGAGCCGCCTTGTGCATTGGGGCCTGTTTCCTTGGCCCAGCCCTGCTCCGTCTCCTCAGCAGCAGCATGGCTGCTGTCCAGGGTCCTGCCCCTTTCTCCTTAGGGGCGGGCCCATGGCTTCTCCTCTGATTTAAAGGACCAGCGCAGGTGCGGCCCTTATGGAACTCCTCCCTGGGAGTTGCCTCTTCTGCCTACTTAAGGACTCTTCGCTCATTCACTCATCGCCTTGGCAAGGGATCAATCCTCCCTAGGACTTCTCTGTCTTGTTCCTTCCTGGCTTCCTTGATGTCTTTGTATCCAGTCCTGATGTTCCAGTCCTGATGACCCAGGTTCCCAGTAACCCATGCCTCTGGAGGTTCCTGTTTTTATTGTTGAGGTTCTGGCCCTCAAGTTCTCCTGTTCTGACCTCAGAGGATCCTAGAGGTTGCTCAATCCTTCCTTATGTCTCGTCCTGAGTATGCCCGCTCCCCTCGTGGTCCGCAACCAGCCTTCTGGCTATGTAGGGCGCTTGGAGGACAGTGTGGTCCATGACCAGCCTATGGGCTATGTAGGGCACCTGAGGGACTTTGCTCGCCCATCTCGTCTGTTTCAAGTTCCAAGACCTGTCTCACCTGTTCCAAGTTCCAAGAACTCGTCTCATCTGTTCCAAGTCCAAGGTCTCGCCTTGTCTGTTCCAAGGCCTTCAGATAACCTACCTCTGTCCAGCCTGCTGCCTTTGCTGCTCCCTACAGCAAGTCCAAAAGGGCTGGGAACAGTTGGAGGACCGTTCAGAGACCACCACAGTGTTGGTGGTCTTTCCGGGGTGTGCAGGTCCGGTGGCGGCTCCGGCCCTCCAGATTCTTCGTGTCCACCCAGAGGGACTAGTCTCACTGCAGGGGCACATATCTTGTCCCGCGCCTAGGAGCCCCCCTGGCGCTCCCGTCCAACGAGCACAACATTTAGTTTATGGATGTAGTTGTGGAGGGATCTCCAACCATTTAAGTTATCCTTGCCTTGAAATTAGAGTTTTAGGAGTGATGTATTGAAATGTTGCTGCTACTTTTGTAGAGGATAACCTAACATATAGTGTACCTCATGGTCTTGTTTAATAAATATCCTTTTCTTTAATCCATTTGTACTGTTAACCAACCCTAACAATATTTTTCATGTTGACTAGCTAATCAGATTTGGGTGCATATGAGACTGCAAAGCCATGCATAATAGAAAACATTTGGAAAAGAGCAAGTCTCTATGAGAAATACCTCTAAACCTTGTAAAGTAATTGCCTCAAGATGCTTAAGCTACAATTATAGATGTAAATGATGTCTCTTTATAGACAAATTATAGCTTATACACAGTGTGGTTTTCCAATCAGCTAAAATCTACATCTATGGAGGTAGATTTCTATTTTAATGCAGGACAATGTATAATTTCAGCTACTATTCTGATTCTAAAATTGCAAAAGAAGAAGAAATCTCCGTTAACACATCTTCTATAAACTTCTCTTAACAGCCGACAAGAATATTGCTTTTCTGTATAACTTCTTAACAGTTCTGACAGAAAAACAGCTGGAAGCATGAAATCCATAACTTAAAGACCATGATTTAAATGTGAATAGATACAGGCAGATTGCTCTGATTGAAAATAATTAAATTCTCTACTTTTTAATTAACAAGGAAGGAAGTTTTTCTAGTGCTTTTCAGTTTTGACCCAAAAGAAAAATGACCTCACCCTTATCTAATCAAGGTCATTTTCAATAGCGTAAATTCCAGGCCCACGCTCCGCCTTCCCTCCAAGTTTGGACCTGATTGGTGAATTTATGTGGAAGTTATTGTGCTTCTGAATAGACAGACGGTCAGATTGAACCAGCCCCTAAGCGTTTTTTGTACGTGTGTTGAAAAGCACTAAAAATTTGTTTTGAAGAAAGAGTTCAATTGGAATTCAGACATCACATTAGAAAAAGAATACTAGAAAAAAAAAGAAACTGTTGCTAGGATACATACTGATTCCCTAGTCCCCAAATCCCTTCTGCCACCCCCTCCAAAACCCCAATATATCCTTGTCCAGTATTTTAGCAAATATGGTAAATATGATAAAGAATGGGACAGGCTGCACAAACACGGGTGTGCATGAAAAAAAAAAGTTTCCTGTCATTATGTTGTTTTGGTTTGGTTTTAGGACATTTATATAATTTAGTTTTTCCTGTATATGTCATTTCTTTCGCTTTAACGCATGCCATAGTTTCACAGTGCTCATACACTGAGTTCTGAGTGCAGTGCACATAAACGCATGCTCATAACTTAGATTCATGCATGCTGCTACACAAACTGGAGAGAGGTGCTTTGGGGAGGTGGAATTCAGGCCGGACTGGAACTTATATGCCTACTTTTTTGATAATAAGTATGCACATAAGTTCACCTACACAAGTTACGCCTTCGATAGTGTAGGTGAAATCTTGTGTGTTTGAGCTTCTGAATGTACCATATCACTTACATATGATTTTTCAAAGCAAAGTTGTGCACGTAAGTTTGCTTTGAAAATATGGAGTAAATTCTGCACATTATGGGGTAGATTTTAAAAAGGTGCTACCCGGCGCGCACACATTTACACCCGATTTTATAACTTGTGTGCGCTGAGCCGTGCTGCCTTTCCCCATTCCCTCCCCCCTAACCTGACCTTCCCACCCCTTCCCCTAACCTTTCCTCCCCCTAGGCCTACTCTAACCTCCCAAAAAAATTTTGCTTTACCTTTTGTACCTGCCTCTGGGCAGGCGCAAGTTTCGCGCAACGGCAGGCTGCCAGCACGCGATCCTTCGACACAGCAGCAATGGCCGCTGGGTTGCAGGCCTCTGGCACCACCACCACCCCACCCCTGGACAGCCCTGCCCCCTCCCCGCCCCTTTAGTAAATCCCCAGGACTTACACGGTGTCCCAGAGCTTTACGCGCATTGCCGGGCCTTTTCAAAATAGGCCCGGCGCATGTAAGACAATTTACGCTCATAAATCTTCCAGATTTACGCGTGTAACCTTTTTAAAATCTGGCCCTATGATGGTAAATTTCAAACCAGCACATGTGCACACATTTGCACGCACATGCCGGCCTGCATCCAGGGACAAGGAATTTTAGAATATATGCGTACATTTGCGCATATGTTATAGTTTGGCTGCGTGCACATGTGCCTACTTTTAAGTGAGTACGCGCAAATGCCTCTTCTATTGCTTAAATTGGGGGATTTTAAACAGGGGCTTGTACCGACGTTATTCCCAGTTTTACCAAATCGTCCCCAGTTCACCCAGTTAAGAGAGGTTCTCCAAACCCCCTTAGTTTAATAGCCTTCACTCCCCCCAGATAGCCCCGACACTTAAACCCCACAGAGCTGCCTATTTTTCTGCATTTTTTAACATACACCTCCTCCATTGCACAAGTAAAATTTTGCGGCACGGAGCCTCGGTTTGTAGCAGATCGCATAAGTATTTATGCACACATCTCAGGTCCACGCCTTGAAACACCCATGCTCTGCCTAGACCATGCCCACGCCCTGCCACACTCCTCTTGGAAAACTTTTGAAATGTGCGCACTCCAGGAGATATTATGCGCATATCTCGTGGCTTTTAAAATCCGCTTGGTGCACACGGACCCACCATATTCACGCATCCCCTAAATTAATGCGCGCGTCGGGCTTTTAAAATTCACCTTAAAATCTATAGTCAGACTTTACCCCACTGTGCACAAGGTATCCTAGTATCCAAAGTATCCTGTCTTAGCAGGAGCTTAGTGGAGACTTGACACTTCAGAATAGTGAAAAGCAGACTTGTATTACTTGTGAAGGAATTGTTACTTCCATAGGGGATGATTCATTAAAGCACAGTAACTCGCACTACTGCTAATGTGGCTTACCACATGCGTTAATTGCCGTGGACCCCCATTATTTCCAATGGGGCTGATTCACTAAATAATACATGCTAACCAATGTTAAAAGTAGTGCAGGTTACCACACTTTAATGAATCAACCTCTTAAGGGATAACTTTGTAACAACCCGTATAAGAAAGTCAGCAAATACACACATAAATTACACACATTTTCAAAGCAGCTTATGTGTGTATGCTCGCTTAGAAAATTACCCTAACAAAAATACCCATACATATTTATACTAGTTAATTACTGAACAAAATGTATTCATATAAATTTACACATATAGGGGTAGATTTTAAAAGGGTTACACGTGTAAGATACGCTCGTAACCCCCGAAAATGTACCCCTGCGCGCGCTGAGCCTATTTTGCATAGGCTCGGCAGCGCGCACAAGCCCCGGGACACGCATATGTCTCGGGGCTTTGAAAAAGGGGTGGTCCGGGGGCGGGGCCATTGGCGGGGCCGCGGTCTGGGGGCGTGGCGGCGGTCTGGGGGCGCGCCGGGGGTGCGCCGGTAGCCAGCCGGTGCGCGCAAGTTGGCAGGCGTAACTCAATGAAATAAGGTGGGGGGGGGGGGGTGTTAGATAGGGGAAGGGAGGGAAAGGTGGGGGGGGAGCAAAAAAAAGGTTCCCTCCAAGGCTGCTCCGATTTCGGCTTTGGAGGGAACAGGGAAAGCCATCGGGCCTCCCCTAGGGCTCGGTACGCACAAGGTGCACAAGTGTGCACCCCCTTGCACGCGCCAACCCAGGATTTTATAACATGCACATGGTAGCACTCGCATGTTATAAAATCGGGTGTACATTTGTGCTCACCGGATAGCACGCACAAATGTACCCCATGCACGGAATATTAAAAATCTGCCCCATACTTTTGAAAATCCAAAATTATGCACGTAAATCCAATCCCTTCCCCAAGTCCACCACCAGGAATGCTTCTGCTCAGTTCAGGTAAACTTATGCACAATGGGGTAGATTTTCTAAATTTGCGCGATCGCGTACTTTTTTTCACACACCAGGCGTGAACAAAAGTTCACGCCTGGCGTAGCCGCGCGTATCTTATAAAATCCGGGGTCGGCGCGCACAAGGGGGTGCACATTTGTGCAACCTGCGTGCGCCGAGCCCAGCGCGCGCTGCCTGTTCCCTCCGAGGCCGCTCCGATTTCGGAGCGGCCTCGGAGGGAACTTTCCTTCGCCCTCCCCCCACCTTCCCCTCCCTTCCCCTACCTAACCCACCCCCCTGGCCCTATCTAACCCCCCCTTACCTTTGTTGGCAGATTTACGCCTGCTAAAAGCAGATGTAAATCTGCGCGCGCCAGCGGGTTGCTGGCGTGCCGTCACCCGACCTGGGGGCTGGTCCGGAGGCCTCGACCATGCCCCGGGCCGGCACCACGCCCCCGGGCCCACCCCCGAAACGCCACGTCGTTTCGGGAATGCCCCCGATGCGCCCCCTCCCCACCCCTTTTACAAAGCCCCGGGACTTACGCGCGTCCCGGGGCTCTGCGCGCGCCGGCGGCCTATGCAAAATAGGCGCGCCGGCGAGCAAGGGCCCTGCGCGCGTATATCCAGCCGGATTTACGCGCGCAGGACATTTAAAATCCACCCCAATGAAGATACCTTTAAAACAAATGTGCATGGCACCATATACATGCGTATATTGCTATGAGCAGAGTAATACAAATATTTTATAACCCATGCATATGATATACATGTGTTTTATATAATGTCTATTTCTACCCTACAAGATACGTACATATGTAGGCTTATGCATGAATACATGCAATGCATTGAAAAAGCATACATCATTGCACCAAATGCACATACTTTTCCTATTTATTTAAAAAAAATATATGCATATATTTTACACATAAAAATAAAGTAGGACGTGCATAAATCGAAATATTTTAAAACATAAAACAAACCTGTGTCAAGGAAATTACCAATTTTACCAATTAGTCCATCAGTTTGCCCCGCCCTCCTGGTTCTTCAGCTTGTATCCCCCCAAGTTCACCCCAACCTCTCACCCAGTCAGTACTACACAATAAATATCACTTAGGCCAGATAACTCACAGATGTAAAATTATTCAAGTAAGCTGGCAGGTCTATACACGTGTATGTCTTTTAAAATAACAACTTACATGCATAAATGTTGGCCCTACTGCGGAATGCTCCTAGACCACCTCCTTTTTTACACATGTAAATGTGCATACAAAAGTGAAAATCCGTGTGCAATTTCTAATTTTACAAAATACGGGATATGCGAAAAGAGGCAACTTGCGCACATATACGCTCATTTGTGTGTGTGTAACGTTTTGACAATTCACTCCACCCAGGACATATGTGCATATGTATTGGACGGGCAATTTTATTAAAGGCTATTTCCCCAGGTAAAGCAGTGCTTTACCTGTGGAAATGCTTTTTAAAATTACTCTCCCTATATACAGTGCTACTGAAAAGGCATTGAGTGCAAGATAAAATGTACAAAGAAATGGCACATTCACAGGTGAATTTTCAAAGGAGTTGTGTGTGTAAATGTAACATACTATCGTAGCAATTTTCAAAAGTCATTTATGCGTGTAAAGTACACTTATGCGAGCAAATCCTATGGACAATTCAATGGCATATATTGTAGCAATTTTCAAAAGCCCACTTACATGGGTAAAGTGCATTCACACGTGTAAAACCCAGTTTTATACGTGTAAATGCTTTTAAAAATCAGGTCCTCTGTTTCTCTGCTTTGAGTTTCTGTACACATACGAGCCTTCTCTAATTCTTGCACACCATTCTATTTAACATCCTTCTAACTTCACAGTGTTTTTTTTCCCAACAGAAATAAAAGATTCTTATTCTTATATACTTTTTCCCTTTCCCCCATTAATTCCTATGGCCTTTACCCACAAAAAAAGCTTTTAAGTGTGACAGTTAAAGTGTGGACAAGTGTTCGTAGCTTCTTGCCCTAAGATAACATGAAGGTGACAGCATGGTCATGGTACTTCCTCCACCTAATTGTAGGTATAGATGACATCAGGAAAGTGCCTCCACATACTCAAAATAGGATAATGAGAGTCATCCCATATTTTAATGGAACTGATAATTTACTGCTCAGTTATGAGTGAGAGCCATTCTAAATTTTTACCTATGTCTTATGACAGCAGGGGGGAGAGTTATTCACTTTTCTCAAGATATGCAGAGTCCCTCAAACATGTTTTTTTTTTTTAACATAAGGTATGATTTTTTAAATTATTATTTGAAGTCCAAGGAATTGCTTTCTTCTGGAAATTTTGCTGCTTCCTGAATTTGGGTGGCATGAGATCTTGGTGTTTAGGAAGAGCTATTTGTTAATTCTGTGGTTCCTTCCTGCAGGGATAGGTTAGTCATTATTTGCCAGGAGGTTATGATTTCTCCTTCCAATAGCCCAGCCATTTCTTCCAAGGTACAACAAAATAAATGTGCTGTCGTTGTAATCAAATGTGTTAGTCTTTCTGCTTCTGGAAAGCGCTGTCACATGGGGGTCTTATACACTTTTACACAGTCTGATCAGAAAAACCAAATACATAGTCGTATTTCAGAAAACCAAAAAAAATGTTTGGCTCTTTAAAGAGGGTATTGTCTCTTTAAATACAGAGAGGGCTTTTTTGAGAGGAATAAGGAAAAGCCCAGCCTCCACTGGAGCCTAATTATAGAATGACTGGCTTTGTCCCTGCCAGCCTAGGGACCTCTCTAGACAGTACACTAACCCATCCTTTTGACAAACCCAATCACACAGTGGTTGCAGCACAGCACACACCCTTCAGCTTCATGGAAATTCTAACCTCTCCCCCTCTCTGGAGGGCTCCTGGACCTCTGTCCTACTGCTGATTTTCTGACAGGTCACACTGGGTCGCTGACCTGCAACCTTTTTGAACTGTGGCAAATTGCATCCTTCTCCCCGCCGCAGCTGGAGTGGATAGTGGAGGCTGCCACCGCTGCTCGCCCCGACCTGGTACGTATTTTTTTTTTTTTTTAACAATTGCTCTTCCCCCAGCATCCTCTGACCCTCACCTCCTTTCTGGTTCCTTCTCTTCAGGGGTACCCTGGTCTGCTTCCCATGCAAGGTCGTTCAGCTTGGACCAGCATTCTGCAGACAACTGATTACCTTCTAGGTGCTGCAGGTCAGGCTGTTCAGTGGCCTGGGGCTATCTGATTCTGCCACACCGAGTAAGCAACTTTTATTAAAACAGATACATTTAAAAGTATTGGTTCAATTCATTTTATTAGTTTATAATTAGACACTAACAAATGTCCACTGTGTGCCATCAACAGTCCACAACCAAAACACAGAAAGGAAAGAAAGGAGACGTCTTATTTGTAATGCATGAAGTTAAGTGTAATTGTCTGGCCTTTAGATTATGTAGGCAGTCGTGCATTGCTAATGTACACCAAATGTGCCAAAAGTTAAACAGTCAACAGATGGCACATCTCCAATCACGTGCTGCTTTAACGAGGGAACAGAGATCAACTACTTGACATCATAAGACACTTTCAGTTTGTTTCCTTGAAAAGAAATCAATAGTGTAATGTAATATTCTCTTTACCAAGAGGGTCACAGGTCTCCTGCTGAATTCTTTCCCTTTTGCAGTAGATCAGGACAGGCTTCTGCATCAGATCATTAAAGATACAGAATATACTGCAGGTTCAGTTCTAAGAACCACTTTGCGCTGTTCAAGAGCAGGTCACACGTTTCACAATGCTAGGCACAGGGGAGGTCAATTTATAACTCCCTGCAGAGCAGTAAAGTCTGCATGACCATTGTGCCAAGAGTTTCCAAAGCAAACTTGTGCATGTAAATTCACTTTGCAAATTTGCAGTTAAGTGGACAGGTTCACACAGAGCTTCATTAGCATAAAGTTACACCTCATTGGAGCTCACAACTTGTTCACGTTCACTTATGCACGAAGTTTTTAGAATCACAGTACGCACATAAGTACCAACCCTAGCTCAAATCTGATGCCCCCTCCCGGGAAAATCTCTGCTCAATGTGTGTAAAAGCAAGTTATGTGCATACTTTTACACAGAGCCCAGCCAATTTTGTAGCAGCCATTTGTATGCGTTTCATATACCTCGAGCGAATCTGAATAGCTTTGTTGCAGTAATGGAAAAACTATATCATGAGTTAACATATTTCCAGCCGTTTGTCCCTTTACATGACGCAGGGTCTTTGCAGAACTGAGATCATAGTGAACATGGATAAAGAAATAGTTCATCAGATATCCTCTGAGCAAATGCACTGTCTTACAGTACACCGATCACCCTCCTGGCCATATGTATATTATGTATGTCTGTGTATATGTGTGTGTGATTTCACTTTTTGTAGGCGTCGCTTAGTACAGTGTTAATAATTACAATAATCTTGTACGACGAAAATGACCCTCTCCCTCTCCTGCTTATCAAGCTTAAACTTAATTGTACTAGTTGTTCTCTTCAGACAAGAGACATAAATTACAAGTGTTGGGTTCACTGTTGAGTACAGTTGGGCTATGGAAGCCCTCACCAGGGAAGGTGGCGAGTGCGGCTGTCAAGTTCAGATCAGCTAATATCTACATAAATCTTAACAGTGAGGTTTGCAGGGGGAACTGAATGAATCTGATCCCCCAATGTGTGTGAGCATGAAGCATTCAATAATGCTGATAATGTCTGTCAGAGCGGAGAATGGCTGCAATGATTATCAGGCTGCACTGGTAGGGCAATTTTCCAAAGCCAATTATTCATGGGGGAGAGTGAAAAGAACATAACACATATGCCCACCAGGGTCAGGGTAATCCCTGGTCACAGCTTTTCACGCCATCCTACACTTCATCCTCCTTGTGCTGGAAAAAAGAGGGAACTGACCCTAATGCCTCACGCCACTCGAAGGGTGCTGACTTCGCCTGTACTTGTCTGAAGAACATGGAAAGATGAAAGAAGGAAATTTAGCATATTGCTACATTTACGACAAGACTACATAAAGAGCTATGAAGGAGTCATTAATTAGGGTTTATAGGGTTCCTATTTCCTATGATCTTGCATGGGTTACATACAACTATCATAATATTTTTTTCCTTTGAAGCAAGATTTCAGTAAAATTAAAGCTCAGATGGGGCCGGTCATCAGTGGTTCACTGGCAGTGCTATGCAGGGCACTGCATTGCGGAAGGTTCTCAGTTCAATCCTCATGTTGGGTCTTTTGTTTCCCAGGTCAGCTGGGGCTGGGGATGCTTGAGAGGCAGAGTTCACAGCCCCTGAGTGGGGGAAAGAGGTTGTGATAGTCGCTCAATGGTAACACCTGGTAGTCGGATTCCTGGTCCATAATTGCATGCTTTTGGAAGGAGCTCTCGTACATGGCATCTGGCCATTACTGCAATGACCAGACTAGGTACGTTTGATGTGTGGGGAGAGAGCATGTGGCAAAAATATAATATGGGAAAAGATCCCTGAGTAGTTACAAATGGAGTCTTATGATGCCAGGATCCCAGCCCTGGTTCGGATTGAGCTGAAAGCTCAAAAGAGCAGTAGGAAACTACCAGATAAAAAAAAAAAATTGAAGCTGTCTTCCGTCAAGTTTATGGTTACTTTGATTAATAAAGAGGCCAATGTACTAAAGTGTATTAACAGTAATACAAACATTAATGTGTTAAACTATGTGTTATCTATTGCAAGCAGTTAGCAAACATTAACAGTGCTCTTAATGCACCTAAACTAGTAATCTATGCTAATGAGATGCACAGGTATGCAAAATAGTTCATCACCTATTAGCACAGCAAGTAAGTATGTAATCCAGACACACATCCACATTAACACACACACTATTATGTGCATAGTTTACCACCTGCAATAATACATATAACATTTGCATTTTATTAAAATCAGCTGTTGATAGAAGCTTTAAACACTGCTTTTATTTATTTATCCAATTTTTATACCGCATTCCTATCTTGATGAGGTCACGCAGTGAAGTGTATGACCATTAACAAATAAAACATCATATAAAGCAACATCACAAATGTAACAAAAATATAACAAATTAAAAACAAAGGGGTAGATTTTCAAAGGGTTACGCACATAACTTACGTGCGTAACCCCGAAAACCTGCCCCTGCATGCGCCGAGCCTATTTTGCATAGGCTCGGCGGCACGCGCAAGCCCCAGGACGCGCGTATGTCCCGGGGCTTTGAAAAAGGGGCCATCCGGGGGCGGGGTCATGGGCATGGCGCCGATCCGAGGGCGGTCTGGGGGCGGGACCAAAGCCTCCGGTACAGTGGCCTTGCCAGAGGTTCACGCGCTGGCAGCTAGCTGGCACGCGCAAGTTATGCCTGCCAGAGGCAGACGTAAAATTGAAAACAAAGGTGGAGGGGGGATTTAGGTAGGGCTGGGGGGAGGGTTAGATAGGGGAAGGGAGGGGAAAGTGGGGGGGGGGAGGGAACGGGGAAAGCCATTGGGGCTTCCCTAGGGCTCAGCACGCGCAAGGTGCACAAGTGTGCACTCCCTTGTGCGCGCTGACCCCGGATTTTATAACATGAGGGCGGCTGCGTGCGCATGTTATAAAATCGAGCATAGATTTGTGCGCGACAGGTTGCGCGCACAAATCTACGCCCGCGCGTAGGTTTGAATATCTGGTCCAAAATGTTCAATGGCCGATGTTAATGTATACATTTCTAGACTAAAATCATAAAAAATAAAAAATTCCTGGAGGATAAACCATCTGGGGATAAAGTAAAGTTTATTTGCAGGTTATTTTAATAAATTAAAAGTCTATCACTGACACTTACTGTTTACTTGGCTGCAGTCTGCATTAGAGATTCTTAAATAGGATTCATTTACATTTAGATGCTTTGTTTCCTTCTTTTTTTGTCTCTTAGTATTTATGAAATCATTGAATATGCCAAGAGAATAAGGAATGGCAAAAATGTATGCTTTTACAATTTATTCCTGTTGATTTTCTCTTTTTTTTTTGTTTGCATTTCCTTTCTGTAGATTTTCAACCCTTCCTGAAGTCATAGGAGATGAAATCCTTGGACAAAAGGATCTGCTTATTAAAACCATACAAGAAAACTTGCATTTTGAGGGGGAACTAATTTTGCCAAAATCTTAAATATAGCCCTAAGAATATTGAATATGCACCCACAAAGTGGTATATTTATATAATGCAAAAGAGGCATCATCTAATTGTGCTGAACTTTCACCGTGAGCTACTAGCAGTGGATGTGCACTCATATATAATTATCCACTCAAAAAAAGTGTTAGGAAAAATTGATTTTGAGAACTCACTGTGAAAAAGGTGAGTGGTCATCAGCCCTAACAACAGGCTGATGTAATATCTGTGCGGGAAAAATGTGCGCTCATGCTTGAGCGCCCGCTTTTCCTAATGCACGCCCATCCTCCTCTCCCTGGCGTGTGATGCAGTAAGCAAATGAGCCGCTGCGTTAAAAAGGAGGTGCTAGGGGAATTTGAGCATCTCTAGCTCCTCCTCGGCATTGGGTACCCAGGAGAAGCGACTGTGTGCGGGTTAGGAAAACCGACGGTCAATTTTATGAGCGTCTGTTTTCCTAACCTGCACACAGCCACAGATTGGGAAAATGGATGCTCGTAAATTGAGCATCCCTTTTCCTAACCTGACCGCCGTCAAGACATCTTTTTTTTTTTTCATGTTGCTGCATTCTGTGGTTCCTCCGACTTAATATTGCCATGATATTAAGTCAGACAAACCACAGAAAAGCAGTATTTTCTGTTTTTCTAATCAACTTATGGGGCTCCTTAAAATTTAACACCAGCTCCAGGGCCGGCATTAATTTTTGAGGGTTAAAATGTGTGCATGGGGGCCACGGTTATTTTTTATATCAGAGAGTAATAGCTAATAGCCCCATCAACATGGCATTTACATGTGATGAGTGCTATTAGCTTCGCCCTGGTTTGGAACTGCGTTTTGGATGCGCTGATCCCTTTATTGCATCAGGGGTTATGGATGCGCGTCCAGCCACGGATTAAAATGTGCTAGCCTGAGCGCACAGTATTGCTTTGGCCTGTAAGCTTCGACCTATAAACCTAAAGAGATCAAGGTTTCTAAGAATTAATAAAAATTCTCCTCGATGAGCAGCTAAATTCACAAGTTCCCAAAACTTATGTGACCTTAAAAATGGGTGGGACCAATAGTGCCAACTTTGGGGAATAAAGTTAGGCGCTCAGCACTGATTGCTAGCACCAGATTCCTAACTTAGAAACCTTAACTAACGAAAGGCCATAGCTGGCCTAACTTTAGTTGCCTCGGTTTAAGGTGAGTCAAGTTAAGGTTAGGTACCTATAAATGGCCAAATATGAAACCACCTTAGTTCAACTGAATATAACATTAGCAGCTAATTTAGGCACCTGTTAAGGTGTGCAGTGAACATATTTTCATTTGGTTTTGAAAATCTTCAGAGGGATAGCCTTGTTAGTCTGGCGTAGCAAAAATGACAAGAGGCAGGTTGCATCTTATAGACTAACCAATTTATTGAGGCCTGAGCTTTCAAGGACAGAGTCCTCAATAAATTGGTTAGTCTATAAGGTGCCACCCAGCTCTTGACATTTTGTTTGGTTTTTCATTTCATTATTTTCTTTTTGGTTTCTTTTTAATTTTGTTTGTTTCATTTCATTTCATTTCATTTCATCTATTTAAAACAAAAACAAAAAAATCAACAAATGTAAAAAGAAACAAAAAATGCAAAAAGAAAAAATGTTGGATCCCCCTGCTCCTTCCCCCTTCCCTCTCTTCCTCTGCCATCACTGCCACCACCAAAATTCTCCAGTGCACTCTCCCATCCCAGACTCCTCCAGAGCCCCCCCCAATCACTTACCTTATCTGCAGGTCTAAGGGGCAGGAGTAATCACCGGGTCTTTCTTTCAAATTGGCGCCAGTGGGCACTGAAGATGGCGCCATTTTGTTCTCTGGAGTTACTACTAAAGGGAGGTGCAGATATACCTCCATACAGCAAGATGGGGGTCATCCCTAGTGCCTGCCGGTGCCATTTTGAAATGGAGCCTAGGCAGGACAGGACAATTGAGGATCACTCCTGCACCTTAGACCAACTGATGGGGGAATGAATGGTTTGGGGAGGTCCAGGGTGGGGTCGCTGTGGGCAGCTTTGATGGTGGCAGCCATCTTAAAATAAAACAAAACAAAACAAAATTAAATTTTATTAAAATTTCCTGTTTCATTTCAAACAAAAGTACATACTTAGCACCTATATTGAGGAGCTTAGATCGTTTAATAAGGGGCTAATTGTCTCTTTGCCCCACAAGTTTTGGGGGACAGTTTAGTTTGAGAAGCTGGAGGTTAGCCTCTGATATCTTTCACACACTCGAAAATGAGCAACAATCACATATTATACAGTATGCCACTCAGTGGAGTGTAGGAGTGGCCTAATATTTAACACTTCAGGCTGAAAACCAGGGAAGCCAAAGTTCAAATCCTGCTGCCTGCCACTCCTTGTAACCTTAGACAGATCACTTCACCATCTATTGCCTTAGGGGCCTATTTACTAAAGCAGTGGTTCTCAACCTTTTTCTCATCATGACACCTCTGACAGACCATGCTCACATGTGTGACACACTGCTCATTACAATTCACGGCAGAAATAGAAAATAAAGGCCCAGTATTATTTTTATTGTTAAGAATGACCCAAGGGGGAGGTTGAGAGGAGAGGGGAATAAAACTTGCTCTTCAGCTGTGGACTTTTCCAGGGTAAGATTCTTTCTTGCCCTGTTGATTTGACATCGATTCCAACTGTAACCCGTGTCACGCTGAGAGGTGTGACCGGAGGCAGACCCGGAAATGACTACTTAATGGCGCTGTACTGCTCTTGCTCCCTGAGGTTGAGAGGAGGGAGAAAAACTTACTCTTCAGCTATAGACTTTTCCAGGGTAATATTCTTTCTTGCCCTGTTGATTTGACATCGATTCCAGCTGTAACCCGTGTCACGCTGAAAGGTGTGACCGGAGGCGGACCCGGAAGTGACTACTTAATGGTGCTGACAGCGGCGCACAGCAGATGCTGGCGCACCGCTTAAGCCGCGCGCGCTCAAGGGGCGTGCAGCTAAGCTGGGCTTTGCCGGGCTTCTCTGGGATTCAGCTGGATTCAAAAACTTAATTGAGTAATTGAAAAATTATTTTTCTTCTGTAAGTCTCCCTTCTCTCTCTGAACCTTATCATTGAGATCCAAGTTAAGTGAGACATGGTGGAACTGAGTGCCCTTTTTTCCTGTGAGTAAATATTTCTTAAATGCCTCACCCTGCCCGAAAAAGGAAGGCCAAGGAGTGGCAAGCCTCAGGCACTCCAGAGGTTACACCTTTAGTAGGCCCTATGGACGCTCATATCCTCCGTAGGATGAATTTGGAGGCAGAATGCGGGGGAAGAAGAGCCCTCTAATGCTCCAGAGCTCTTAACATCTCTCTCCTCTGAGGGGAAATCGTCACCATCAAATCCGGCCATCAGGCTTCAGATGGAAGGGGGAAAAATTGGGCTGCCCGAAGTGGAGAGCCAGATAGAATTCCCCGTGAGGAATGGTGCCCATCGAGAAATACCTGCGGAACAAGATAACAACCAGGGGGTTGGTGAAAACTCCAATGGAGCTGCAGATGGAGGACTTGGAGAGAACTTTAATGGAACTTCCTTATTACCATTTAAAGATTTGGTAAGACCTCAGACTTTTAGTATGGAACTTATTTGGGAGGCTATAAATGCTTTAAATAAGAATATTGGGTCACAAACAGAAGTATTATTGAAAATGGTGTCAGATACGAAAATTAGAGTTGAGAAAATAGAAATGGATAACTCACAAGTTAAAAGAGATTTCTCATTGTTTAAGAATGATTTGGGAAAAGTTAATGATTTGCAATGTGCTATGATTAAAGTAAATCAAAGTTTACAACAAGGTTGAAAACTTAGAAAATGTTTCCAAGAGTAGGAATATACGCTGTATAAATTTTCCTAAGCTTGTGACTTCAACCCCAATGCAGATCTGGAGAAGATATTTGATGGAGGTATTAGATATATCTGAGGCTACTTTGCCAATTATTTCAAAGTTATATTTCCTTCCTCCATTAAACAAAACCCCCAGATTAGAACAGGGTGAGGATATTCCTATGTAGGTTTTACAACCAGCTCATAAATTGAATTTAAACATTTCTGAAATACTAGAAAAATCAGAGTCCGAGTTGGTAAAGTCGGCTACACTTTTGGCAACCTTCATGTTAGAGTCTGATAAAGACTGGATTTTTAGAAAATATTTTTCAAATAGGTCAAAAGAATTTCTGGGCTATAAAGTCCGGATGTTCCCAGAACTATCACGTCAAACTCAGAAACGTAGGAAACAATTTCTTATATTAAGACCCCAGGCATTGCAACTTGGTATGTATTTCATTCTAAAGTTTCCATGCAAATGTTTGATAAAATACAATGGGAGTACATATATATTTACTAAACCAGTACAGCTTACACAATTCTTAGTTAAAAAAGGAAAACCATTGTTAAGTTCATCTCCAGGAACTACATAAGGCGCTCATTTGAAGGAGTTAGATCTCTTTAAGGGGGTCATTTATCAAAATGCGATAAGGCATTTTCGTATGCGTTAAGGGCAATGTTCTCTCCACCTAGCTTGATGTTACCCAGGTAGAGAGTCCATCAAGCTAGGTGGAGAGAACATTGCCCAAATCTCATCTTGGAGTGAGTTTCCTCACTCCGAAGGTCATCAAATCTTCACAAGAGACCACTGTTCTGTTCATGTGTCATATAGAATGTCAAAGTGGCCCCTAACCCCCTACACTCATACCTAAACCCCACCTCGAGTTACTAGGTGGGCCTACCACAGGGATACAAATACCTACCTATGGGGATGACATTATGGCCAGGCACTCACTCTCTCTCTCTCTCTCTCTCAAAAATGGTACACCCAGTGGTCATATGCAGGAAATACAACAGGCCTGACACCTATCACAAATTCAGATAATGTTATCACAATGTGCACTAACTTAGCTCTTTGCATAGGTAATTAGCACAAATTGTGATAAACTGAATGCTTGCATAAACCACACCCCTTTTGCAATCGCATGCGGTACTTACCGCATTTTGATAAATATCCTATAGTCAAATTTCCTGATTTTGTTATACTATGTAAGTATAATTATACTTGAAGTTGTGTAATTTGGATCTCATACTTTTTGAGGGTTTGATAGGTAGGGAAAGAATTTATTTTCTTGTTTGAAGAAACATAGAGAATATTTTGAAATTTGTATTTGTTTCTACCTCCTGTATTTCTACTCAAGTTTGTGTTTGCTTGATGTTTTACTATGTAAAATTCAATGAATAATAAATAATAATTAAAAAAAAAGAATGACACAAGGGAAAGATAAGTACTCTGAAAAGAAATTGCATAAATAGTAAACATCCCATACCAGCACCAATTTCCAGCACTCAAACAATAATCACCTTACAAAGCAAAACTGAAAATATTTCATGAGGTCTTAAAACTCCAATACTCCTCCTATTAGGAAAACGGACCAAGCCAGGCTGCTATAGAGCTCTACACAGAAACTACATGCCAGCAGAATACCTCACCTCAGTCACATGTGCAGACCCTCACCTAACAAAGAATAAGGAGACCATAAAGCATAACTAGAAACATGCAGAAAAAAACTGAACTAGAAACCGCAACAAGCCAGAGACTGTATGCAGTGCAACAAAGGAAAAAGAGAAACATCACCAGTCCTTATAAAACAAATCAAGAAATATAAAATCAACAGCAGTAAAACCCTTATAATAAAAAGAACAGATTATTTTGAAACAGCTGATGAATGGAATATCCAATAATTAAAAACTCGTATCAAAATTTTCTAGATACCAATAAAATATTTCAAACTAGCAGGCACAAAGACCCAATAATGAAAAATAAAAAGGATAAAAAAATGCTTTGCTCTGTATACTTGGGAACGTTTGATATCCAGACGCCATGAGATTGTTTTGAATTAGCAGGAGGAGGGATGGTTTGCTTGCAGCTTTCTCCTCTCACTCACACACAAGCTCTCTCTCTCTCACACTGGCTCTCAATCACACACACATACACCCATGCTCTCTCTCTCTCTCTCTCTCTCACTTACATAGGCTCTCAATCTGCACACACACACACACACTCATACAGACACACACCCTCTCATACAGAGACCCATCTACACTCATGCTCCCTTTCATATACTCACTCCATTCATACATATACAAACCCACTCATACACACACTCACCCCACACACCTTTTCATATAGACACTCCCACCCTCCCTCTCATACAGACACACATCCTTTCATAAAGACATTCACCCACACCCTTCCTCCCATACACATACTCACCCTTTTATGTACACATGCTTTTTCTCTCTCACTTATATACACATGCTTTTCCTCTCTCATTTATATAGCTCTTAATCACACATTTACACACTTGCTGTTTTGTCTTTTCACACATACACCCACACAGGCTTTCAATCATACACTAACATACATGTTGTCTCTTTCTCTCACACACAAAGACTCTCATTCACACACTTACACACATGCTCTCTTTCTCTCACTTACACACAGGCTCTCAATCACATACTCACATACTCTCCCACCTATACTGGTTCTCAATCACGTACACACATGCTCTCTCTCTTACTCATACACGCAGGCTCTTAAT